>NW_010388355.1:27445-41299 GCF_000710305.1 Buceros rhinoceros silvestris | reverse complement strand
TGGTGGGAGAGGAGTGGCTTGTCCCATGGGCTTTTTTTCACCTTTTAGGGCTTCTCCTCCTGATGCTGCAAGTCTCTGGCTCCCAGGTCCTGTAGTCCTTTTTCCCCCAGTAAAGAAGGAGAGGTTAGAGATGGCTGTGCTGTCCATCTCAAGCTGGGTTGTTTTTTTTCCTATAGACCACAAAGCTGCAGCCCAGCAGGACTCCCTGCACAACCTCAGCTCCTCAGAGGTGTAGCCAGGCTGAGACCTGCCAAGAACTGCAAAATGCAGTTCTCTTGCTCAGAAAGTCACCATGATCTGAAAGACCAGCCATTAAGCTCCTGCTCTTCTGCTCCTACTCTCTGGTAAAGGTTTCCCCAGCATCCCACCCCGCCATTGATGCCCATGATGTTCCCCTGGGGGAAGATTTGTTTTCTTTGCAGCAGCCTTTTGGACTTCCCACTTGGTGAGAAGTTTCATCCCATAGTTTGTGCTGGTGGAGGGCAGGCTGATCCCACTGCTCTCTGACACCATCCCACCCCTAATTGCCCAGGCATGGCTGGGCAATCCACCGATCATCACGACTGTTCAAAATCACAGGCCTTTTCTCTTTGGAAACATCTAGTTTTTCTGTTTAGGAGGATAAAACAAAGATACCCTGAGCTGTGATCTAAATGAGAGGAGGCAATGCAACCCTAGCAAGTTTGAGGGTGACATGACATTGAGGGAAGTGGTCAATATGTTGGAGGCCAGAGCTGCTGTTCAGAGGAACATCAACAGGCTGAAGAGGCTGGCAGGAAATTAATGAGGTTTGGGGCGAACGCAGATCCTGGCATCTGGGATAGATTATCCTCATGCATCAGGATGCTGGGAAGGACAAACTGGGATCTTGTCCCCTGTTTTGGGCTCCTCTACAAAAGAAAGTCTGCAAACTGGACGGGGTCCAGCTGAGATCAGCCGAGGTAGTGAGGTCTGGAGGATGTGATGTCTGAGCAGAATTGGAAGGAACCAGGTTAGCTGGACATGGGGAAGAGGAACCTGATGGGGAGCTAACTGCCCATGATACTCCCTAAAGGCAACTGTACAGAAGAAAAAGGCAGCTCAGGCACGTGGAGAAAGGACAGCGGCAATGGGAATATGTTGCACCAAGAGATATTCTGATGAGACATAAGGAAAAATTCCATCATCCTTCCAGTCAAACATTGGAGCAGAGGTTCTGAGAGGCTGTGCCCTGTGACTCCTCATACTCATATAACCTGGAGATCCTACAGATCTTACAGCCTTCCTGTGACAAACATACCAGTGATGAACCTGGCCTGTTTCACGGACTTTCAGCTTCTACCATGGCAGACATACCTGGACATTTTCCTCCCAGACTGTTCATGTCATGATCGGCTTTTCAGGTGCATCAGCTATATCTCCACCTTTGGAGATGTTGGGTTTTCACATGGGAAAGCCTGCCCAGCTGCTTCTCATCCTTTTCAGCATTTCCACTGTTTGCCTTCAGTCTCCAGCCAAACCCACTGCTATACTGGCCAAGGTGTTGGGAGAAGGAGGGAGAGATGCCACTGCACTCTCCGGCGTGGCAGGACAGATGTTGCACTCTGCATCTTGGCTTTGGAGGAAATATGGAGACAATCCTTTGGAAGGATGAGAGTGAAGTCCCTTGAAATCTGCCATGTCTTCTCCGTTTCCTCTGAGGTCTGCTTGCTTTTGGCTCTCAGGTAGCTTTATGAAAAGGAAAGGGTGGGGGGCTCTTCTCCATCCGAAAGTGCAAGTGGCCCGTGTGTCATGCCCCATTATAGCAGCTGTTATGATAAGACTTGCAGATGGTCCCAAATCCTCTTAGAGCCACCCACCTTCTGGCACTGCCCCCTCCCCGGGGATGCAGGGACGAGGGCGTGGGGTGCAGGACCACACAGCTGAGCCTGAGCAGAGATGAAAGATTTTCCGAACAAACAGCTCTGGCCTGGGATAAAGAAAGTGATGTTTTCAGCCTGTGAAAGGGATGATTGATGGTCTACCCGCTCCTTGCTCTCCTCTCATTAAAGATACCCTTGGTGCTTCCATGTAACCAGATCATGGGATGGGTGCAAGCAGCATTGGGGGCGAAATCTCTAGGCAAAGACCAGACTGTTTCTCCTGAGCCACTGGAAGTGGCTTCCCTGTCCCTGCTGAGCTCCTGGCCTCTGAGAACCGATCTGGAACTGGCGACGAACACAGTGCAGGTCTGCAGCCATTCCTAGACAGTGGGATGTCTCCTGTCCTTGACCAAATTAGAGCAGAGATCAGCATCTGAGCAGAGCAAGGCTGCTCACTTGCATGAGCTGAGCACCCCGGATCCACCCAGGTTGTTATTAAATGCTTCCAGACAAGGGAGAAGGAGGCTGTGTAAGGCTGCTCTGATACCATGTTCCCCTTGGTAAAGCTGCTGCATAAATCCCCTGCGGGCAGCACGTTGGCCAGCGTAGGGATGTTTGTGTTTTAGAGGGTGTCTCCTTAGGCTTGTTTTTGACTGGGTGGGCCCAGAGCAGCCCAGATCTGCATGCAAACCACCCACAGAGCCTCGCTCAGAGCTCACCTCCTCACCGTCTGTCTCTGTAGGGATCACTAACACACTTATCTCGATGCCTCTGTAACATACCCCAAAATCACGAGCCAGCAGAAAGACAGAAGTCCTGCATGTCGTTGCAGTGTGTGGGTCTGGCCGGTTTGAAATGCATCTCTGTTGGCTGAGGATGGTTCCTCCTGCATGGTAAGAGACAGGAGCTCAGCCACCTGCCATGGCGGGCAGCACAGACCTGTGCACTGATATGTGGCTGGTACTGATACGCCCTCGGCCTCCCCCGCTCCCTTGTGTTGTGCACGTGTATGCAAGAGAAATTCTTCCCCAAAGCTCCTGGGGATGGAAAGGACCCACGCAGAGAGACTTCTGCTGGAAACTGAATCCACTTTAAAACATGGGGTTAACAGAAGTACTTCCAGAGCATCTTACGTGAACGCTCAAAATGGGAGGAAGAGGAGCTGGGTGAGCAGGAAAGACCTGGCAGCAGTCACCTTCATCTCTACAGGGCTGAGGGAACCACCACAGGAATGGAAAAGGATGGAGGAGGTTATGGGAACCACAGCAGCACCTGCCCAGCCCCCAAGGGCCACTGTGCTGGCCCGGCTGAGCTGTGCCTCTGGAGCTTGAGGGGGTGCCGTGGTCTCCAAAGCTGTGCCCAGGAGACCTGTAGTGAAACTTGGTATTGCAAACACCAGCCGCCAGGTTCCCGGAGTTGCAGAACCCGGAGGCTCTGGGTTGTCCCTTTGGGATTCCTACTTTCGAGCTCTGTCTTCTCACAAAGTCCAGAAATATGTTGGGGTTTTTTGGGTGTTTGTTTTTTGTTTTTTCCATGAAAACTGTGATTCTAGCTGTCACAAGGATCCAGAGGCTGGGTTTTTAAGAGCACCTACAGTACTTCAGGGGTAAGAGGCACCCAGGATAAATGTCCCTGTGATAAACTCAGCCCTGTGGTCACTGCCAAACCCACCCGGGGCTGAAAAAAGCAACCGCACTGCATGGAAATTGTCTGAAGTTGTTGCAAGTGAAAGGTGCTGGGCTAATTCCATTAACGGCCCGGTGCAGAGGGATTTAGGAGCTGGGGCGGAGGATGAAAGAAAGGAGAGAAAGAAGGAGAGATCCCTGTGGAGGTGGGGAGCGGTGTTCCCCGGGCTCTAAGTCCATCATCTAATTGCCCTCTGCTTTGAATCAAAGGGACAAAGGCTGTCCCTTGCCTCCTGCCCCCAGCACAGCCTTTGGCGGGGGGGACGTTTGGGGGTGTCCCCTCAGTGTGAGCAAGGAGAGAGCTGCTTAACTCCCCTTTGCTCTGAAAGGATTTCCCCTAATCCTGACCTCGCCTGGCGCTGCTCAGACGCTGCTGCTGAGAGCAGGGCGTTAGCGCCAGCTCTAATCCTACCCCACTGCTCTCCCCTCCGCGGGGCCACTCGCCCCTTTTCAGCCTCTGTGTTTGGGATTGAAAGGCTTGGAAAAGCCTTTGGAGTTCAGTTCAAGAGCCACATTCCTCAGGACACAGCCCGCTCCCTGGGAGCCGGATTGCAGCGGTGAGAATGGAGATCTCCTAGAAACGCTGCGCGGATGCCGCGGCTCAGTCCGTCCTCCCCTGGCTGACGGTCTAGAGTGGCACCAGGATTTGGTCGTGCTGGTAGTGTGCTGGATCCCTCTTTTCTGCTTGAGATGCTCTGGATGAGCTGTTTCCAGCTCCTTCCGTGGGGTTTTGTCCCAGGAGCAGCAGACAGGGCCCTGGCAGGATGGTGTGATCTGGCTAAGGATGCTCTGCTGTCAGATTTCTGTCTCTGCTGCTGAGGCTGCTATTGCAAGACACCGCTTCTCCCACGCAGAAGTGTTTTCTTCCCTACAAAGCCTGGCAAGGAACACGCTTTGCTGAGGAGCAGGAAGCACAGATCAAAATAGCGCTTGCTCCACAGACTGTTCTGCTATTTTTCACCTGGTTAATTGCTGTCTTCTGATGCGTGGAGCCCTGGGCAGCATTTGCCATGTGGGGACAGGCTCGATGTGGTGTCAGGCAGCACTAGGGCTGATCCATGGGTACCCAGAGGTGTCCCTAGGGATGCCCTGGCAGCATTTATGTGATGGCTGCAAGAGAAGTACAGCATCAGGGCTGCAGGATGGTGGGAAACGGGGTAAAGTGACATTTGCTGAGCAATTCCCTGGCAGATTTCTGCCCATCGTGTCTCAGGCTGGCAACAGGAGAGGCAAACTCCTGGGCAAGCAGAGACCCCAGCAGGGAATTAGCTACAGGACTACGAAGGGCCAGCTCAAGCTGGGCAGGGAGTGAAAGAAGGGGACCTGCAAATGGAGTAGTGCTGGGGCCCTCATGGAGGTGACCAGTGGCAGCAGGGACACCCGATACCTTTCCATCTTGGGATCAGCAGTGCTGTGCTACCGGCCATACAGGTGTTAGCAATGGCAATGGGGAGCAGGGACGATGTCGTCCCATGAACCGCAGCTGCTCAGCTGCCCTGTTGCTCTTCTGGTCAGGCCCGAGTTTGGACACGTGCTGTGTGGAACATTTTTCGTGGATGCAAGAGTGCTGTTCAACTGGCAGAACTGCGTCTGCCGATCTGCAGTGAGCAGAGCTGGGTGACGGAGCACACCTCTGCCCTTTTCGTGGATGCAAGAGTGCTGTTCAACTGGCAGAACTGCGTCTGCCGATCTGCAGTGAGCAGAGCTGGGTGACGGAGCACCCCTCTGCCCAGCTCGGCTGCCATGGCACGGGTGGCTGGGGAACAGGGAGGGACTCAGAGGCTTGAAATTTGCCTGTCTGGCAGCAGAACAAGCGGACAGGGTACACTGCCAGCCCCTGTGGCTCCCAAGCCCTGCGGTGGTGCCTTCAGCCCTGAGGCACACACTCCTTCCAGAAAGCCAGTGTGGTTAGCGCTGGGGGAAGACGCTGCGGTCTGCGCTGCAGTGCCAGACTGCAGCGTCTTCTGCAAGGTGCATGGAGACAAATTCCCTGGATGGATTCACATGGCCTGAGCTGTTTGCTCACTGCAGTTCGCTTTGCCCTGAGCCACAGACAATATCCCACCATCAGCCCAGCCCTGGGGACCTCATGACATCCAAAAAGAGCCATCAGAGCTACTAGGAGAGGAGCAGGCTGCAACATGAGGATTCCTCCTCATCTGAGACACTCTTCCAGGGACAGGGACAGCACGGGGACATTTCAGGAGTGCTGCAAGCTCTTGGTGATGCTGGGGAGCTGAGTCAACCCTAAATGAATCTGCATGGGCAGTGTCAGGTTGTGATTGGATTTAAGTTAGGGAGTCATATTCGGCACGTCCGGTGGCCGAGGGGCTCTTTGTCTCTTCTCGTCTGGGCTGTGGACGGCTGTGGAGATCAGATTTCTGAGGTGCTCTGGGCCGTTCAATACAGGACACCCATGTGTGAAGCTGCAGGGTAGTTTTCCTGCTGCCAGCCGTGCTTCACCCAAAGACATCGGATGGGGCTCTGAAGAGATGGGGGCATTTTGGACGTGGGCCATAACAGCACATTCAGCTGCAGATGGTAACAGGAACAGATAACTGGTCCTGCAGAAATTCCGGGCAGTCTGATCACCCTGGAACATAGATCCTATTCACATCATCTGTAACGTGAGAGCAGCTCTTCGGAGCTGGGATTAGCAAAAGTATTTGGCTTCACCTGCCTTACTCCCAGGAAGCTGGTGGACCAGTGCTGAACTGCTGCCGGTGGGGAGGAAGGGGAAGGGCTATCTGCAGGCTAACGCTGGTCCTGGCATGGGAGAAACTCGCTTCTGCTCTGGAAATAGCAATGGAGAGGGGTGAGCAGGGGCTTTACCTGGGTAACTCCCTGCCTGGGTCAGTGAGAGGTACGAAATTCATATATGATGGGTCACATCCACACCTGGCACACCCAGACCTGTGCTCTTGACTTACCACCCTGATAGATTGCAGCCAGCAGAGATGTGGAAAGCAGGGGGCTGCATGCATGGAGTAAGCAGGACGTATGAACACGCAGGCTCTGGAGCCACTAGCAGGGGAAATGCTGAAATCTGCACCTGGAAAATGCCCTTTTTCTTTGCTGAGGTTTATCCTGCTCCCTGACACAAGGTTGCCAGGCCCAGCCCCAGCCCTGTGCGGTGGGACCTGGTGCCAGAGTGGATTCAAGGAGGAGATGGGGCTCCTTCCTCAGGGAGGGGTATTGGGCATCCCAGAAGTGATGCAGGCTGCTCAGGGAGACGCCCCGTGCCCACCATGGGAACTGGTGAGCGCAGCTGTGTGGGAAACCCCTGCCTGTTTGGAGTTTGCAGCATTGCTTCTCAGGAAAAAAGAGCTGAGAAACCACCTTGTGCTGAGGAGTCAAGCTGGGAAGCTGCAAAACAAACTGATAAACTGGACAGAAACAGTCACTGGGGCATACCACGCTCACCAGGGCTGGAGCCAAGTCAGATGTTTAGCAGGCCCTGCTGTCTTAATTTCTGTCCCAGAAGGCTGGAAGCTGGTAAATATGATACCAGTTTTTGAAAGAATGGCCTAGGAAGCTGAAGGTCAGTCAGTCTGACTTCTGCACTGGGCACATTACCAATATTATGATAAAAGGCCAGATGAATAGACACATACATGTCAGCCTGGAAGGAGGTTAGGATGGTTTCTTGCTGCGGAGGTGCTGCTCTCCAGCACAGCAGAAGGAAGAAACATGTGTGTATATCAGGGAGAATCCCTTGAAAAACTGCCCGTGATTTTCCAAAAGCTCCTGACAATCTCCATCACCAAAAGCTCTTATTCTGTCACAGCCTGAGCAAGAATGTCACCTCACCAGATAGGAGCAGGTGGAGAAGCAGACTTTGCAAAGGGGAGATGCTTGCAGGTCTAAATGTAGCTACAGGAAATGTTCTTCTGTGGTGTGTAACAGAACAGTGGCTCTCGCTGCTGTGCAGCGTTTGGGAAGGCCTAGTGCATTAAAGGCTCTGAAAAGCAAGTGGGTAAAGCCACAGGGGACAGACTGGTCCAGCACCCACCGACTGTCAGCTGGGAGGTAGCTGAAAAACAGCCCTGACACCTATTTTGATTTCTGTGATTATTTGTGCCGTGGGGGTGGGATGTTTCTTTGTGTCCCCCCACCCCAGAGCTGATGGATTCTGATGTGTCTTGGGCTTTTCTTGGCATCTTTTCCTCAAAGACCCATTTTGCTCACACCTGAGCCCGTGGCTGGATGCAGAGACATCCCTGGGCTGCCTGAGCGGTCCTGCACGCTGATGGGGCTGGGGCAGGATGTGGTTCAGGGCAGGGGGTGAGCACAGGGAAATGTTGGGAGCAGGCTGGTGTGATCCTCCTCACAGAGCCTCTGGAAGAGGTCAAGGGTGACAGCGCAGTGGCTCAGCTCCTGAAGGGCTGGGGGGCTCATGGGGGCAAGGAAGGATGCCGTGACGGATGGCTGCTCCTCAAGCACCAGCAGTGCTGCCATCCTGGTGATTTCCACCCTAGCAAACCCTGATGGACAGCACTGGCCCCCATGAAGCCCGAGGCCACACCGGGTGGATAACAGTATCGGGGAGATGGCTGCAGGGTCAGAATACCAGCCCCAGCCCTGCCATACCAGGAGGGCTTCCAGACATCCAAAACCAGCCGTCAGAGACACGCCCGGCTGAAAAGCAGGCGCTGGAGAAGACACGCAAGCAGTATTTGGGGAGGGCCGAGCCTCTGGATCAGCTGCCAGACAAAGGTGGGCAGGTTCGAGTGCTTCACCCTGCTCTGCTCCCTCCGGCAGACGACTTGTAGAGCAGTTGGCCTGGGGGAAGCAGCTGCTTTAATCCTGGCCCTGCTCTTTATCTAAGGCTCCGTCTGAGCAGAAATGAGTGTGTGTCTTGCACACCCTCCTGAGCTTTCTGTTCCCCTGAGCTGTGCAAGGCAGAGAGGGGCACAGAGGGACAGGTCTGGTCTTCTGGTGTCCTCTTCTGCCAGGAACTTTCTGAAGAATCCAGCTAGATCCATGGCAAAGCAGGGCTCTGAAAGTGAGATGGACAGCCTTGAGTGCAGAGAAGCTCCCAGGTCCCCAAGTCACTCATTCCCATATCTTGTTGCTTCCCCCGCTGCAAAGCGTGTGTGTCTGCTGCCTTTCACCATCTGGTCTCCAAGAACTGAAGCCTGTCTGCTTTCAGAAACCTCCTGGAAGGCGTGCAGGCCAAGCTGAACCTCAAGCATCTCTCTGACAACCCAAAGCTGTTGCTGCCTTTCTCTTGAAGGCAGCTTTTCTAGACCTCAAATAGTGCCTGTGCCCCTCTCCTGCATTTCCTCCACATTGTCAATGGCTTTGAAGTGCAGACAGCAGAGCCGTGTCCATATCAAAGCGATGGACTTGCTCACGGAGATAGGCTGCTTCCCCTCTGGTCACTGCCCCTTTGCTAAAGCTCACGAGACTGCCAGCTAAGCCCCGCTTTGTCCTAGGAGCTTATGCTCAGCTTGTGCTGCTTCCACAATTGCCCAAGGCCCTTTCGGTGCTGCTGCTTTCCAAGGGAAAAGACCCTGTCTTGTAAGTGTGACCCCAGTCGTCCTCCCGGGAGGCATATGGCCATGTTCAACGTGCAGCTTTTGTAAGCCCAGGATTCCATCGAGTCCGGAGCAGTGGGGAATGTACCCGGTATTGTCACAGCTCGTAACTCCACCAGGTTTCATCACTTGTCTTTAGGTACTGCACAAGGCCCTCCATATAACATACCCTTAGCATCTGGTCTGGCAGCTCAGGAGGGGCAGACGTGGGTTTGATTGACCAGGCCGGTAACGCTGTCAATAAACGGTACAATAAATGGGATGTATTACAGCCCTGCAGAAAAGCCACAGTTGCTGTGCCTGGTGTTGATTGTTCAGCCTCAGAAAGCGTGGAGGAGAACTAGAAAAAGCCCAGAGAAAGGTGTTGAGTGTGATCAGAGATGTGGACTAGTGGCATGAGGCCACGCTGGTCCGAGTCTGGGCCAGCATGGGAATCCTGGCTCCTTGGAGAACTGAACATTTTGTTACTTCAGACCTCTGGGTGATCCCATCACCCCCAAACTAGCCACCGGGATGGAGTTGCCAACAAGCACTCCTCTGGGCCCAAGCCCCTGGTCCATTTCAGATGAGCAATCTGTGCAAATCATTAATTATGTTACCTGGAGACCCGGAACTGGGGCGTATCACGTGAGCGTGCTGACTCCGAGCTGAGGACTGAAGTAGTGAAGGTGCTCTGAGTGAAGACTGAAGGCGCTCTGAGCTCTGGGTTTCAGCGGGTCGGGAGCTGCTGTCTGTCCATCTGCACCTGCAGCAGTGTCAGCCTCCAGGCAGACAGCTCCCCGTGAGAGCTGCCCACGCCAAGCAGGAAGCGAGGGCAGTGCGCGCCCCCACTCCACTCGCTGTGGGAGAGGCCCGTTTGTTGGCCTCGATGTTCTCAGCTCAGCTGGACTAGAGAGAAGACAAATCTCTGTGACCACTGGAAAGCAGGATCTCGGGTTTTAGGGAGACACGTAGCATTGAAGCAGGGGAGATACAGCATGGGGAAAGCTGGTATGTTGCTCTCCCCCAGGGTTGTCAATATGTGTTGACTCTTAAACAGAAGAGCTGCTGTCTGCACCAATTCTCGGCTTATTTGTCTAATCCCACCATACAGCACCATTTCAAGGAAAGGTTGGGTGGCCATAGTCATCATGGCTGGGGTGCTGCCGCACTGGGAGGCGACTGAAGGTCAGGGATGAGGATCTCATCAATCAGGGACCGTGTCGCTGTTTGATGAGGGCTTTCCGCTGCCACCAGAGCCATCTCTGACTCAATCTCTGAGTCAAAACTCCTTGGAGCTGGGCAAGGAGCTGCCGTCCTGTCCATGCAGCCAGCCTCAGGCTTCCCCTGCTTGGCTGATAATGAGTTTTGAGCTGCTTCATGCAGTTCATGTTACTCCTTTGTGCTCTTCATTCGGGTGTCAGTAACTGAAGGGCTGAATTAATGACTCCTCCAACCCTGGCATCAAAGGAAGGTCCAAGGCTTCCCAATTCTCTTTGCAGATACTAGAAATCACATTTTTCTTCCTTCCCGGTCACGTCTTGGCCGTGGCTCAGTGCTCATATCTTTGTGCCTTCCTGGTACCAAGAGGCTGCAAAGCATCCAGAGCTGAGCATAATCCTCAACACAGCTGGGACAAATGCTGGTCCTGGATCCCAAAGTACTTTTGGGTGGGAATGAACGAAGACTCCTTGCAAATGCTGGCAGATACGACCCAAACAAATGACCACAACTATTCAATTACAGTTTGAAATGCATTTGCGCCAACGTGCTCTCTTGAGAATGAGCTTTCCTAGGCAAACACTCAGAAAACCCACATCATAAGCTCAGTTGCTCCCTGAAAACAGATTTCTGTATCATTTAAGAAACCACTGACAGTGGGAACTGGGGATCTGGCATCTGAGGCACTATTTTCAAAAAGCAATCAGAGATCCCCGCTTGGAAGGGATAAGCAGGGCAAACACGTCACCTCATCTGGTCCTCAACCTCTCCTGCCCCATCCTTTTGACCCATGGGTTGGCGAGGGTCAACACCTGGGCTGAAGCCATCTCTCTGGAGTGTCCATCCTTCTTTGGTGTGTTTCTGCCTCTGTGCTGGCCTAAACAGGCCATGCACATTGACACTGAGACAAGGAGCACGTGGCCAGCCGCAGGTAGTATCCCATCCAAGTGGCTGCCTCTAGCTGGAGGTTGATCTCTGTGGGATATGGACATGCTTCTTGCTCATCAGTCCATCCCCTCTGTCCCCTCCCCCAGTGCTTTTCCATGCCCTGGCACCCTGGGTCAGCCCTTGCCTGGTGCCCAGCACCTTCCCAGGGCAGCTGTCTAAGGCACCTGCTGCAGACCATGGCGTGATGGGGCATTTCCCCTGGATGGGGGGACTCAGAGCCCAGCCCTGCCACTGCCTTGCAGAGCCAGCTCCAACAGTGGGGGGAGCGTGACCTTGTGACTCCCCACAAATCCCAAATTAATTAATCCCAGGGACGCTGGGGCGGCATGAACAGCCCGTTTGATTTCTCTGCAGTTTTTTCCTGGGGCTCAAAGGGATTAGTGCAGGCGGGAACAGGGAAACATAACAAGGGGCTCAGCTTTCAGCTCCCGCTCCCAGCCAGCAGACTGCTGTTCTTACCAGAGGTATTAGCAGCAGTAATCCACAATGTCTCCGAGCGCTATCTGTGCGTGGCATCCTCTTCTTCTACCCCCTGCCCTCACATGTGTGCTCCCATGCTCATCTCACTCGTGCTCATTCATGTCCTGCCTGGTGAACTTGCACCGTCACAACCCTCTTAGCCCCTCCATGCACATCCCACAGCTCTGCATCTTAAGGCATACACAATGTCCCACATGGTGCCCACCCAAAATACCGTGGGGCCACGCACATGTCCCCATGGCCTAACACACTTGACGTGTCACCCATTGATGTGTGCTCTCACACACATGTTCTTTGTCACATATACCCCACCGGGCATGAGACTGTCTGCATCCCACCTCATTGCATGAACATCTCACTCATACAAGCTCACATACGCGCTCACAGCCTGCCCTTCATAGTGCCCATCACACGCTCCACACAAAATGCTGGCTTATCTCTGCAAGGTCAGCCTGCTCGTGTTGTAGTCTGTGGGCTCAGGTAATTCCTCTTCTGCCATTCTTCCACGACTCCTTGTTGAGATGGTTAGTCATGCTGGTCTCCACTCCAAAAGTGGCCCACCACCATGGAAGTGGTGCTCCAGAGTTGACTTATGAGGCTCAAACCTGTTCTTAGAAGGAGTTTGTCCCAGCCTGAGCAGGTACCAACTGCAATGACCCATGAAGACATCCGGGCTTGGTATCGTCTCAGTGCAAAGAAGCCTTCAGTGGAAATGGCTGAGCTGCCACCATCTGCTTCCTCTGACAAATCTGCCAGCACTGCTGCTCTCTGGCACATCGTTTAGTCCATCTGGGGTAACCGGGAGCAAAGGGTACCCCTGTGGCCCAGTAGGCTTGGGCATCTCTGGGAACACTTGGGGTCACTTGACTGAGTCACCAGCTCTGGTGCCTGGCCATAACTGCTGAGGTCTCAACCACTAGGGAGATGAGGAAGGATGTATTTAGTGGTCCACGAGCACCATTCATTGCCTGGTACCCAGTGCCTCTTCCTTCTGCCAGAACAAAGTGAAGACCCAGAGGTCCTGAGCACAGTCACCCTTAGGATAAGAAGAAGCAGAGAAGTGTGGAGTAGACAAATGTAAAAGGATTTTGTTAAGGGGTGTGAGAAGTGTTCACTGACTGGGCAGGAAGGAGTTATGCCCTCCAGAAGTCAGATGAGCCCATGCTGCTGCTAACTCAGAACAGACCCATGCCATGTCTCATCCTGTGCCTGCTGTGGTAACCAACAGCACCTGCCATGTGCAAAACATGAACAGTGAGAGATGATTGGGACCTTCTGAAAAGAGGTCCAGTTGTCCACCATGAGAGCCACTGAAACCACTGAAACAATGAGGAAGATCTCTGAAGGTAATAGAGTTTCCCACGAATCTTTTCCCAAGGCAAATGGAGTGACAGTGAGGGAGGGAGGGAGGGCAAAGCCACAGATGGAGCATGTACAGTGGCTTCTCTTTGGGGTAACAGCAAGTGTGGATGTGTGGATGGATGAGGAGCCTCAGATGGATTCAGCGGCCCCAGTGGTCCAAGCAGAGAACTGGAGAGGAGGTGGGTGATGCTTTGGTGTGCTCTGGCAATGGAGCACTATGGGTGCCACCTCCCGAAAGAGGCCACCAAAAAAGCAGGACCCATTTTGCAGCAAGAACTGTTTAAGAAATTCTGTCTCCAAATTTCACATCACTCCTCTGAGGGGAAGAGAGTCCTCCTGGAGGCTGATTGATTGTTCAACCCGGTAGGGAAAAAAAAAAGGAAAGAAAGAAAGGGTCTATCAGGACCTCGCAACTTGAAATTGAAACTCAGCAAAATCTGACTAGAAATGAGGAAGAGATGTTATCACCTGGGGTATTAACCACAGCAACAATCTGTGGGGGATTTGGGGACCCTCCAGCGTGGTGGAGGCCAGGCTGTCTCTCACTTTATTCTCACTCACGGTCCAGCCTGGTGTCTTTTTTACAAGAAGTTGTCTGAATGTTAATGTCTCCATGACAGGACAATTGCTGTGCTCTGAGACTGCCTGGCTTGGCTCATAACTCCATCTTTACATCCCTTCCAGGGTGGGCTTGCTTACCTTCTCCCCGCTGGGGCACCGCAGAGGCGTTTGCTGATCTCACTCTCCAAGGGAAGGTCACGGTGGCGGATGCTTTCCTTTCCCCCCCTTACCCTCTGG
>NW_010388355.1:20606-27347 GCF_000710305.1 Buceros rhinoceros silvestris | reverse complement strand
CCCCTCTGGTTGCTGCGCTTCTGCACCTTGTGGCAACCCCAGGAGTATGAAACCTGCAGAGCCAGCATGACGCTAGTGCCTGCTGAAGGGCACCAGTAAATCCTCCTCCACTGCTTTAGATGAGGGACATGGGGAGAGACACGCATTCCCCACGGAGAGGAAGCCTGGTCAGCAGTGCATGGGCTGGGGAGGAGGAGAGGGCGGCAGATGGGCCAGGCAGAGTCAGGAACCCTCTGGATCAGCGCAGTTAGCAGAGTGAAGCCGTGTTTACAGCTCTCAGAGATGGTGGCTGCGTGTCTTCCCGAGGCTGCCTCGCCAGCTCCCCATCCTCCCTCGCAGCGTGAATCGGTATCTCAGCTCCCTTTCGCCCCCCTGCTACACAGAAGGACCCAGACTGAATCCTCAGCAGAATGACCCAGCTACCCCGGAGCCTGGGTTAGGAGGGAGATTCAGCTGCGGAGAGGACTCTTGGATGCTCCTGTGGGCTCCGGAAAGCTGGGAAGCAGGTGACTGTAGGAACCACTTAGCGAAGGTTTTACTGGTATGCTGGAGACAACATACTCTGCACCCAGCTGTGGTGGGGAAGATGAAGAGGAGGTGTCTGTGTGTCTGGATGGAGGCACCTCCCAATGGCCCCCGGTACCCACTGGTCCTAGGCATGGCCTAGCAGAGCGAGGGGGAATGAAGGCAACATTAGAGGCTGTTAAGTTCCAGATAAGCTCCATGGAGAAGTGGGCGCTCCATGTAGGTGTTTTGAACTGCTCTTCATGGATACACTTGTCTACCTAGAGACTGTGGCTGCTGGGCTAGACCAGAAGCCTGGCCTGCAAGTACTTCACTGCCCACACGTAGGACGGGATATGACCATCAGGACATGGACCTTGTGCTGCAAACACATGAAAGAACTAAAAATGCCCCCAGAAAACTCTTCCAGCACTTTCACATGAGCTGGCCTTAATTTTTTTCCCAGTGGTGAGTGGAGGGTTGCCCAGCTGCTTTCCCCTGGGCATCTCCAGAGGAGGGAGCTGGGGGGAGGACCTGTTGAGACCATGAGGACCTGTTATCATCGAGCACAGGATGAGGGGTGACTGGAGGTGGTGGTTGCTGTGCAGGATGGAGAAAGTCAAAACTGCATCCTGGGGTGATGCAGTGAGCTCTAGACTGTTGAGAAGCTGCCGCAGAGGTGACACCACCACATTCCTAAAGGAGAAGCTCCCCCAGCAAGAAAGTTTTCTTTTAATGCTTTTTTTTCCCAAGAAAAAAAAAAAGATTCTTTTTCTCCAGTTGCCGGGGGAAATTGCAGGATGAGGTGGAAAGTCCAGTCCCGTTTCAAACTCAGCTTTTCAGTTTGTGTTTCAAAGCCTTTCTTTTGAAACTGGAAACGGGAAGTTTTCCCTCTTTCATCTCAGTTTGCTGCTGAGGGCAATGAGATGACTCACGTCCTGGAGTTTTTCTTCTCTGCCTTTTCCCCATTTTATTTCCCTTCATTATTTTCCGACTGCAGGAAAGGTAGCAAGTAGGAAAAGGAACAGTAAAACGGTGACACCTTGTCGCTCAGTGACTTGCCCAGCACTGCTGAAATTTTGAGACATTTTACATGGAAAAGGACCAAGCAAGGAGGGACGACTGAAACTGGCGATTTATCAGAAATAAAGAAACTTTTCAGAGGCCAGCATTTACATTTTCATTCATTCTGAAGCAAAATAACTCTTCTGATTTGCCTCACACCAAAATTTGCCTCCCCACAGGGAACATTTTCTAGCAGAAATGATCTCACTTTAATATCTTGGCAGGATTTTCTTGTGTATTTTTTCTCCTTGGAACCAGGCTAATGCTGGGCTGTAAAAGATGACGGACTGGCGAGCTCGGTGGGTGCTGAAAGGACTGGAACCACTGCTTCGTAGCTGCAAAACTCACTCGCACGTGTAAGCAGTGGAGCCTCCTCCAAGGTTTTGCAAGGCTGGGTCTGCGCAGGAGCGTGGAGCAGCTGGTGCTGCCTGCACCTTCACCAGGAGGTCGGTGGTGCTGCCTTTTAAAGCAGGACCCATCTCCTTAGCTGAGAGCCAGCCGGGGAGTGACGGCTCGTGGAAAATGAGTGTTTCCATCTCCCCCACCCAGCAGAGGTGGAAACAGCTGCAGTTTTCCTAGGAATTTTCATGGGTACTTAGTGCCGCGGGGCTGCAAGAAAGGGTTAAAGTGTTTTCAGTTACGCAGAGCACAACAAACAAAGGGGATGTGGTAATCCCTCCTGCCACAGAGTGAAAAGTTCACTTGATATGCTGCTTTACACTGATTCTCACAGACTCTGGGATTAAACCGGACACACTCTGACGTCCAGGTTTTCTAGCAAAGGGCTTCAGCCCAGCCTGCCACATTCACTTCATATTTGGGAGCATATTCTCTGAAAATCCTGCTGACAGATGAAGAGCAGGAAGACAGCCAGTTTCCCATGGAACAATAACTCCATGCAAACCGCATCTCATGGCGCCCAACCTGGCTTTGCTGGCGGGGGCTGCTGGGGATGTCGGCTGGAGCAGCATCTCTGGGTCCTGGCCAAGTCCCAGGTGCTGTCAGCCAGGATTGTCCTTCTGGTGCATGTCGCAGGGTCTTGCGTTCATGCCCAGGCTTTGGGGCTGAGCTCTGCCAGGAAGGTTTTGCTGAGCTGGGGGCAGAGGATGTGGTAGCCCAGTGCTGGGGTGGAGGGGCGAGGCAAGGTGCCTTATGCCATGGTTGGGTTGGGATGGTGAGCTGCTCTCCCTGGATGCCCCCGGCCTTGTTTATTTCCACACTACTATGTCATAAAAACTTTTTCTGCAGAGTGGCCTCGTGTTGGGAAAACTAAGAGAGCTCCTCTGTTGCACCTCTGTTAACGCTGCCAGGTCCACAGCAGGTCAAAGGCCAGTGGCACGTGAGCACGTTCAGGATATTTGTTCTTATGGGATGTTTGAACTATTGGGCAAAAATCTGACTATCGGGGAGTGCAGAGTCAGCCCCAAGAGGACATCCGCCCCTCAGGGGTTCTGGGTTTGCACTCCTCAGTGCGGCAGCTGGGTCTACCCAGCCCTCCCTTTGCTGGGAGATGTTGTGGTGGCCTTTTCTAATTCAACTCTTTCTCTTTTGTTTTATTGAAAAGGATGCATTCAGGTGAAAATCTGATTGCATCTTGAAAATGTCCCATTGATGATGATTTCTGACTGGTTTTTCCATGAATGCTAGTCAAGGAACAAGGTGCAAAACCTCCCTCTTCAGTTCTTCAGCTACTTCCCTGCTTAGGAGCACCAGGGTTAGCTCAGCTCCTCTGTCAGCTTCTGTACTAGTGGGCGTGAGAGTAGGAGAGAACCTGCCCTGGGGATGCCAAGGGGATGCCACACGAGATCCTCACATGAACCCGCCCATGTGGCTGTTCCCAGTTGCTCCCTGGAGCAAATATTTTGGGTTTGAAAACAACAAGAGCAAAAAGAAAAGTCTCATGAAGATGTTCACCAAAGGCTGCAGCCTGCAAAGTTGTATGACCAGCACTGGTGGGAGGCTCTGCTCTCACTCCAAACCGTGCTGTGGATATGCACGGGATGAGCCAGGGCAGCCATGTTTTCAAAATAGATGTCTAGAAGGATTCAGAGATGTCTAGAAGGAGTTTGTTCCAACATCGCCTGGGCTGAGATGAAGTTAAGCTCGGAATTCAGTTTAGGTCATGGCAGTGGACTCAGCGTTATCTGATGACCTTTTACGTTTACCTCTGGGGTGGCGGGGGAAGAATATGTCCTGTTTTGATCCTTCTCTGTGGCTCAACAGCTCTGAAAGGCGATCTCCTTCCTAAAACTGATCTCTCCTCTAGACCACTGTGGCCTCCAGAGATTGGGCATAACTACTGGGGACATCTAGAACATCACTTGCTCTGAACCAGGGAAGGAGCTTGCCCTGGCGTGGGGCACTGTGTGCTGTGGGTAGGTTAAGTCCAGCAGGGTGGGACTGGATGGGGACAGGCCCTCACATTGCAAGAACCACAGAACTGGGACCTTCTGGACCATACACAGTGCTGCCCCTGTGATCTGCTGCAGGGAGCACATACAACCACCACCACCTGCCACCCCACTGCACCACAGCTTGGGTGATGCTGAAACCCAACCTGGCCAAAGCAGCAGGAGCTTCATCCTGCAGAGCCTGGGGAAAGGCGGGCTCAGGGCTGATCCTGCTCCATGCTCTGTGCCCCTAACCCATGCTGATGGCACGCTGCGCTGAGGGGGCTGGAAGCTTGCAGACCCTGCCCCATAACGAACGTGACGGGGCACAGCCACACGGGGGCTGCTCCCAGGACCGGTGGCGCTGGGGCAGCATGGGGCAGCTGGGGTTTGTGGACAGCCGGGCCTCCCCAGCTGCCTCCCTCCTGCTGTACCCTGGCTGGGGGAGGAGAAGGTGCTTGCTAACCTCCAGCTGTCTGTCCCATCCAGGCCAGGGTGCCTCTAGTTACGGTGTTAGTGGAGCAGTGAATTGTGAAGTGCAGCCTTCCCCTGCCCCATCCTCCTGCTCTCCCGCTCACTGTCCTTCTCTCGTGCTCTCCATCACTTGCCAGAGTGGCCCACTACGCTCTCACCAAACCTCACCCTCACCCTCACAGTCTCTCCCCTTCCCTGATCATCATCACAGGGTTGGAACATGAGGGAAGAAATGTGGAAACAGGTTGAACTGGTGGGCAAGAAGCAATGAAAGAGACCTGTGGCTTCTGTCCATACAGAAGCTTCAGGAGAACTTCTGGCTTCCAGGGAAAAGGCAGATTTGAAAGATGGCCACTAAGGCAGTTTCCTTTCAGCTGAAAAACCTCCTGGAAGGAAAAGTCTCCATCCTACAGCTGGTCTGTGGAGACCCCCTCTGTCAAGGCATTCTCCCGCATCAGCCGGGGTACGTGCAGGCATGCACACGGGCACTGTGAGAGCCGGCTGGGGGTTCCCAAGCCCTTTCATCATCCTCCCAGAGGCATTGCACCAGCCGGGGTTTCATAGAGCACCCTTCAGTGTTGGGAGAGGCAGCTGCAGCCGGGTGTTGGGGGATGGAGTGGGAGGAAGGAAGGGGAGCTGCGTGTCTCCCAGCTGGGGAAGGTGGCTTTAGGTTTTGGCTTTATCTCAAGAGCATGCTGGTAGTGTCAGTCTGGGAGATGCACTGTGCCTTATGCTCTGGACAGACTGAGCCCGCTCCAGGCCCCCTGCGCAGCCGCTTGTGCTACTGTGCGCTGCCAATCCCACACTGAGTGGCCGCAGCCCTGGGCTGATGCCACCCACACAGATGGATCCGGTGACCCGTCTCCCCATCTCTACAAGTGCGAGGGGATGGTGAGCACAGCCACACTCCTTACACCCTCTCCCAGAGGGTCCGGGGTGCTTTTGAGTGCATGGTGGGGAGCCAGAGGGGGTGAAGGGTTTGTGCCTGTCCCTGTCCTGCCTGGGACCTGAACAGGGCAGCAGGGTGGAACACAGCACATGGAGCAGGTTTCTGCCATGTCACTTACTGCACCCCTGGGAAACCTTCAGATGCTGCAGGTGAAAGGGAGGGAACAGACCCTGTGAGGAGGCACATCTCCAGCCCTGGCTAGGTCCCAGCACCTGGGTGACAGAGCTGTGGTCCCACCATCCCCGTGGCTGAGTAGCCTCACAAGGCTCCAAGGGTTCTGCCGAGTGAGTGCCGGGGGTATGTGGGAACAGCTGCTGGACAATGCCGTGCAGCTGTGTGCTTTCACGCTGGGTAATGCACCAGAACCATGCTGCAGCGGGCTGCTGTCCTGCCTGTTCCTATGGAAACTCCTTTCAAAGGAGAGAGGCAGACAGACAAACACCCACCGAGTGGTGCTGGGTGCTGGTGAGCCGTGCAGGAACCGGGGTTCAGATGCTCTTGCAGCCCTGGTGCTGACTGGGCTGGTTGTAGCAGATGCTATGGCCCAGCGTGGGGCTGTGGGAGCATGGCCGGCCTTCTGCAGTGCCTGGAAGGACTTTTGCTGAATCCCCACAACCTCAGGGTAGCAATGAGTGCGGGGAGATGAGCTGCTGAAGGAGAGGGGGTTCATAGACCTCTCACAGGTTTGGGGACTGGAGCACTGGGGCAATGGGAGGGAAGATGTCTAGCCATCTGCAGCCGTTCAGTCACAGGAGACGAGAGGCAGCAGGGAGAGATTTGGAAGAGGGAAAAGGTGTGGCACTAGTGCATGGCACTTTCCGTCCCTGGAGGTAAAAGGATGTGGTGTGCATGAGAGGTTGGGTGGTTATGCACCACCCTGTGGGTAGAACCGTGCTGGGAGAGTGAATTTCTGCCACAGAGGCTTTGTTCTGCATCTGCAGCCCAGCAAGAAAGAGCCCTGCAAAGAACCGTGGTGGGGTTTGCAGCTGCCTGGCTCGGATGTCGGAGGGACCCGGTGGGATGTGAATGAGGCGGCAAGGAGCAGCGCTCCACCTGTCCATGCCTCCTGCGGGGTGCAGGGACCAGACCATGGGAGAACACTTGAATTTCCAGAGCAGGATGGAGGTTAGGGGTGGCAGCCATGGGGCTGCCTCAGAGAGCAGGTCCGTGGAGCACGGGAAAAGCTTTCCTGCTGCCCCAAAGGCTGCAGAGGTGTCATTAACCCCATGGCACGTCGCAGTGCAAGTCTCCGCCTCAGGCAGCAGCTACAGGATGCTCAGGGCATGGTGCGGAGGACAGGGATGCTGAGACCTCTCCTCTCCTCTCCTCTCCTCTCCTCTCCTCTCCTCTCCTCTCCTC
>NW_010388355.1:19327-20440 GCF_000710305.1 Buceros rhinoceros silvestris | reverse complement strand
TCTCCTCTCCTCTCCTCTCCTCTCCTCTCGTGAGGAGAGAAATGCAGTGGTGAGACAACCCTCATACAGGGCTTGGGGAAAGGCCGACACATTCTCCAGTCAAACCATGCTTTTCCTCACCTTGTCCTTCCAGACTGGATCAGCTCCTGTCACCAGATCGGTGGCAGCTCGCGGTGCAGAAGTTCATCATGATAACTCAAACCACAGCCCAAGGGCTCAGTTCTCGCCAGGGGGACAATGCCCGGGTGATGCCAGCCCTAGGAGGATTCTGGCAGGGACAGTGGGAATCAGGCCAGACCTGAGGGTGAGCTCTGGCATGAAGCGTTGCTTGGAGCCTCTTCGCTCACATCTCTGTTAGCAGTGCTTTCTGCTCTCTGTTTGCAGAGAGTAGATGGGAACTTTGCAAGCCAGCACTGGACAAGGCTGACAGCAGCAGCGTCGATAACTCCAGTGCACCCTCCTCCAAGCCCAGGCTGCCTGGTGAGGGCAAGAGTCCTATAAATACCTCATTTGCCCAGTGTGCACTGGGAGCAGCAGTGCCTTGGGCGAGCAAGTAGCTGCTGAAAGCAGAGAGCCTCCTCCCAGAGCACCCCAGGGACAGGGCAGTGCCACAGGGACACTGTGGTCTTTCAGAGCGGGACTTTGCTGGCTCAAGCAGGGAGTGCAGCTGTGTGGGATGGGTGGCAAAGCTGCTGTGACTTTACTGGAATGAGAGTGTGGAGGCACCTGCTTGGGCTGAAACCAAACATAAGTGATGTAAGGCAATGAGTTAATACCCTCTTGCCTGGGCTGCTTCAGATGGGCCTTCATTATGGCCTTGATGAACCCATTTCTCTGGGCAGAAGGGGTTGGTAAGGCCGTGGGTAAAGCCATCTCCTGGTCCCATTTAATTAGGGGGTCTGTGTTGGCTGGACCTCTGGCTGCTTCTGAAAGGTGCTGGTGAGTAAGTCTCCACCCTTAGGATGTGCACAGGGTGATCATCAGGCAGATATTGTTCTCCTGTTTTGTCACGGTTCACCTCTGGGACAAGGTTCTTAGCTGGGTATGGAAGGTGTTGAGCAAGTTCCAAGTGAGTTTTTGCAACACCAGATGCTTCCCAGAAGATTGGTAACT
>NW_010388355.1:15326-19230 GCF_000710305.1 Buceros rhinoceros silvestris | reverse complement strand
TGAACTGTGAACTGGTATTAACATCTAATGAGGCTTCAGCAGACTGAAACTGTCTGAGCACACACTGAGTTTCTGCCTGAGATTAATACTCTTCCCGGTGAGCTCCAAGACATCTGGGCCAACAAGCATGCCCACAGGAGACATTGCCTCATGACCACACTGATGCCCAAGTCAGAGAGCTCCCTGGCAGACTCAGCAAATCATGTTGGGACCATGAGGTTTGTTGTCTCCTGAGAGCCTTGCGCATATCCTTCAAGGTGATGCATGTCACGAGCTTAACCACCAATATTACTGGAGATACCTCAAGTGACCCACACAAACTTGGGCAGAGCTCACCTATAAGCTCATCCATTTCATCTCGAGTTCAGATTTCTTTCATCCTTGGAACAGTCTGCTTGTCACAGAGCCCAGCAGCAACCATTTTCAATTAACCACACAAATCTTCCATCTTGTGCTCTGGTTGCCCATGCAGCACTCGCGTGGTGCACGGAGACACCTTTACGTGGGAAGCTCTCTGCTGGGAAGGACTGAGCTGCATGTCAGGATGGCTCAGCTCCAGTTGGCATGCGTTGTGTTTGGGGATGTAGTCTCACCTGCAATGACGTTAGCTTGGGCAGGCTTAAATCTTGTCTTTGCTTGATTTCAGTCACATCCAGCCTTGGAAGGAAATTGTCCTGAATATACAGAGACACCAAGACTAATAAATATTTCCTATGGATACATTTCTTTGAGTTTCTTTTTTGAGCTCAAGAGGTTTCCATCCCAACAAATACTAAGTCAGGCAAAAATGCCAGGAAGCCTGCATGGATGAACGAAGAGCTCCTCGCCAAACTCACTCAAAATGAAGCAGCACAGAGGGTGGAAGTCAGGATGGATAACAGGGAGGAATAGAGAAACATTATCTGAGCATCCAGGCTTGACGTTAGGAAAGCTAAAGCCCAGCTGGAATTGATTCTAATGGGGGATGTCAAAGACAACAAGATGGGCTTCTCTAGGTACGTGGGTGATGGAAGGAAAACAATGTCATGTGGGTTCATTGCTCAATGAGAAGGGGGAGCTGGTTACAAAGGACATGGAGAAGGCTGAAGTTACAAAGGACACGGATCAGGCACATAAGAGACAAAAAAACCCTCAGAAACAGTCAACATTGTCAACATGATAAACTTCTAGGATGAAAAGACTGTCCTGGTAGATGAGGGGAGGGCAGTGGAGTTTGGCTACGTGGACTTGAGTAAAGCCTGTAAGATCCTCACAGACAAGCTGTGGATGAGCAGGCAGCGAGGTAGACTGAAAACAGGCTGAATGGCCAGGCCATGGGTGGTGATCAGTGGAACGAAGTCTAGTTGGAGGCCAGTAACTAGCAATGCATCCCAGGGGTCAGCGGATGGGTTAAACTTGGACGCGTGTCATATCTCCCAGGAACGTGTCTACACCCACCTCCTAGGAAGCAGCTGCTAAAAGGTGAAATCTTCTTGCGAAAGCCTTGAGGAAAAGCTCCATCTTCCAGTGAGAGCTTGCTTTTCATGGGACAGTTGGTGACCCCAGGCCTTCACCACAGCCTGCTGTAAGTCAGCAGTAAGGAATACAGCCCTCCACAGAGGGATCCGGCTCATCCCAAGGCAGATACTTAAAAGAGGTCACCACCATGTATAAAGGGAGCTGAGGGACATACTTAGATACGGGCTTTTAACTCCAGGGCATTTGTGGCTGAGTGAAATGGGAATGGTGAGTGTGCAGGCGAATACTCATAATTTCCAAGCATGTGATAAATCCAGTTAATGCAGGGTTACAAGTAGCTGACGTTTGCCAGCTGCTTCTCTCCGACTAATTGCTATCAGACTCTTGACTGAGTTCAAATGTGGCTTAGGGTGGATGGTGGGTGCGTGGAGCAAAGCAGCCCCTCTAGAGTGAAGGAAAGAGTTAATTCTAGCTCTTTATTCATAGCACATCACTAATTTTCAGCTAAGACTTGATGTTAAACTGCTTTTCCAGTGTGGGTATCATCTTCTGACAAGCTGTGAAGAAGCAGGGAAGTGTGAGCGAGGCTGTCTAAGGGGAGGTGGGAAGGGGAGAAATGCAGAATATTGTCTTCCAACACAGCACAGAGGAATTGAGGACACCCCTCATGAGAGCAGCCTGGAGTGGGGTGGGTCTGAACCAACCAACCAACACGTGCAAAGAGCCAGCCACAAACGTGTCCAGGAGCGCAGAGCCCTCAGGAGCTCTGGGCTCTTACAGTGGGCTCAGCTGGGCCAGGGACCTTGCCTGATGCTGCCCTAGGTATGACCCAGCCGCTCCTAAGGGTCATCCCACTCCCTGTCCCACCCATGAGATGCTTTTCTGCAGAGCATGGTAAGCCCTGATCCGGCTCTTCCCAGAGGGGTCTCTGGAAAGCCAGGGCTTGGCCATGCAGTGACAGCTCCTCGCTGACGGTGCTTCCCCTGTCACTGCCTGTTGCAGCAGCTCACCATGGCTTGTGCATGGAGCAAGGAGGAAAGATCTACCCAAAGTGTAGGATAAGGCCAGGCAGCCTGGGTCATCCCTATAGGGTCCAGCATGGACTGGTGGGCCTTGCTGTACAAAGCCCCTCAAAGCCCCTCCTTGAGCTGAACCCTTGGATCATCTCATCACAGGCTCTGTTTTCAACTTAGCTCTGCTCTGACTTGAGATCAGAGTAAGGCGTGGGTCAAAGTGTCATTTTCCCTTCATCAGGGTCCAAATCAGAGCACCCCAGGACCGTTCCACCTGGTGCTCCTATAGTGGGATGTTGAAGATAGTCAGAACATGGTGCTATTCCCTCTGCCCTGGTAAGCCCTCTGCATCAGGCTGGGAGGCGGAGAAGGCACATGGGTCTCAGGGGGATGGAGAAACATCCTCTGGATGCCTGTGCTGTGGCATCTTAAGGGCCGCCTCATGGCATGAGCCCACTGCTGGCAGGACTGCCCCCAGCAGACCTCCCACCCCAGAGAAAGAAGTGAGAGCAGGCAGCAAGGGAGGGAGAGGGAAGGGATGGGGCAGAGGAGGAGAGGAGCCCTGAGAGGGAGGTCTGGCAGGTTTTGGAAAACACTGCATTTGCACAGTTCAAATGGCCTGAAAAGAGCAGAGAAAGGAGGGGGCAGGGCTGGGCAGCAGCTGCCAGGGGAGTGAATGTCCCCGCTCCCTTGCCCTTAGTCCGCCTTTGTCACCTGCCCACAATTAGCCACAATTTATCAGCCCAGGAGCCTGCAATAAGTCACTCGGCTGCCTGAGACTGCCCAGCCCCTCCGTTTCCAGAGAGCAAGTCTCCCCTTTCCCATGGGTAGGCAGCTAGGTGACCGCCTACCCTTTGTGTGAGCTCAGGGTGGAGGAGGGTGCTCCTTCCCCACTGACCTGGGCTC
Organism: Buceros rhinoceros silvestris; assembly: GCF_000710305.1. Classification (NCBI taxonomy): domain Eukaryota; kingdom Metazoa; phylum Chordata; class Aves; order Bucerotiformes; family Bucerotidae; genus Buceros; species Buceros rhinoceros. The sequence goes on along the minus strand of NW_010388355.1, from coordinate 15,853 downwards.
CCAGACCAGGAGAGACCCACTGTCCTCACTGCCCTGCTTGTCCCAGTCGTGCTGGGCAGCAAACCCTGGTTGGTATTGAGGTCTCCACAGAATTGTGGAGGAGAAGCAGGCACTTTGGGGTATGGTTCATTGTACCTTGCTTGAGAAGGTCCAGCCACGCTTCGCACCAGGTGCAGAGCTCTCTGTGCTCCTCTCTCCACAATTTTGCCCCCCTCATTTTGTGTTCTTGGGCTTAAGGCCGTGGACAGGGGTCTTGGATGAACATCCGTCTTCCCCTCACACAGTGGAGACCTCCTCTGGCTGAGCCTTAGCTGAAGACTCCTGTGATGAGAGCTAGGCTCAACGAGGGTGCTGGTGCAAAGTGATGCTGTGATGAGATACCCTCAGAGTCCAGCCTTGTGCAACTGAGACTCAGTTTCCACATTTTGGTCATGTTCCCTGCTAAAGAAAAGCAGCAGCTGAGCATAGAGGCTGATGAGATGGTGCCTGGCAGGACCAACTTAGGGCCACACTTTGCACTGGCAGAG
>NW_010388355.1:6141-15200 GCF_000710305.1 Buceros rhinoceros silvestris | reverse complement strand
GCAGGGCTGCTGGAGCTGGGCTGTTTTCATACCCCTGTCCATCACAGCCCTTGTGTTGCACTGCATATTCTCTTGGGACACCTCGTCCAAGCAAGGCTTGTGGTCCCCAGATGGTTTTCTCAGGTAGTGGAGAGCATGGGGAGGGTGGCTTCAACCTGGGGTCCTGCTTCCCCTGTGCTCACCCGACCCTGCCCCTGACTTTCACATAGTGGTGCAGAGAACAACAGCACTTTACACCCTGCAGGGATGCCAGCCCCCTGCTCCTGCCTGTTGCTGCTTGGATGAGGGGATAAGAGGTGCCAAGGCTGCTACAGCCCCCCCAGCCCTTTTAATGTGCTCTGTCAGCCTCAGAGAGGGACTAGGCTGGAGGAAGCCCTGCCTCCTCCATCTCCCATCTCCACACTGTCTGTGGGGATGCTTCTGACCAGGCCCTGAAGAGAGTGGTCTGGATTTTGAGGGGCTCTGCACACCGGTGAGTCTGCCTGTTCAGGCTGCCGTGGCAGGAGCTGAGTGATCCCATCCGCATACAGGATGAGCAGCAGCTCTCTCACTGCACCTCCATGCCAACACACCTGGCATGGCCCAGCTCTGTGCTTGGCACCCACAGAAGTGTTGGGCACATTGAAGTGTGCACAGAGTGATGGCTGGTCCCACTCAAGGTGCAGGTAAGCAGAGCTCCCTAAAACACTGCGCTTTCTCTGCCACACGTTTAACCCAGCTTTCCTTCTCCCCCGAGCCCTTCGCTGCCACCACTAAATTGCCTGTTGCCTGCAGGAAGGAGGAGTCCTGAGCTGCCTCTGTTATCACCACAAGCGCCATGGCATCGGGGAAGGATGGGTGGTAGCCCTGACAACGCGAGTAAGCAACTTGCGCTGCACACTGTGGCCAGCAGCCAACTCATCCCACCAGGTAGACCCCGGGGCAGTGACTCACAGGCGTGTCACAGCCAGTGTGGTCCAGGCTGGTGTGTGGGAAGTGCCCATGGTGCTTGGCAGAGCCATGAGTGCTCTTCTGCTGATAATATTTACAGCTGCCTCCGGGGAACATGACCAAAGCTCTGGTTTTGCTGGCTTGCTGCTTCCCTGCCTCTTTCCTGCCATCACGTTGCACACACAGGCTGTGGTTAGCATCCAGACCAAGGACTTGGAGCACCTCCTCCCCACTTTTTTCTCCATGAACTGGTCATAAGGTGGGTGGCCTTCAGTTTTCATGAAGCTGTGTGTGCCTCATCCCATCCATCCGCCCATAGCTGTGGTTGCTGCAGGTGGCCATACACTGTGACACTTATTTCATCCTGCAAAGGGGGGGCCTGAATAGGAAACAGATCCCGAGGTGCTCCTTTAAGCCGCTAATGCCTCTGAAAAAGCGAATTGCTATAGTGGTAAGAGAGGACGCTAGCAAGAAAGTGTGAACACCAGTCTGAGATGTTACTGTCCCGTCCATCAAGCTTTCCCTCCCTGATGGTTATGAGCTTCTGCCCTTGACTGGTGGCTCCTGGAGCACTCTAAGGGTGTGGGCATGGTGCTGCCCTCCCACTGCACGTTGTTCAGGTGGGTGAACTCCAAACCCTGTCCCCCTTGCCTCTGAATACCTGCACCAACACTTCTCCCAGGGCCTCTCTTGTTTTTATGTCCAACCTGGTCTTTGAGCACCTGCTGCCCATGGGGGTCCCAGCCTGGTGCCGGACGAGGTGCAGCAGGACAAGATGGGTGGCTCATCCCCAACAGGTCCCAGCCCTTGCTTTGGCCATGTCCTGGTTCAGGATGCTCTTCCTGCCCCCTGCACCATGCCGTGCTGGAGAGAGGTGGTTTCCTATGAATCTGTGCAGAGCTGGGCTGTCCCTCTTAGGCTTTGGTGGCAGCAGCTGGAGGCCTCCTTCCCTCGCCCTGGAGAGCGAGGTGGTTAGTGCAGCCTGTGCTGGGAAGTGCTGGGTGATGTTTCAGCATCTGCCTCTGACACATGGCACAGGGGACAGCCATTGCCATATTGTTCCCAATGGCATTTGATCTAAAGAATCTGGGCAGGGACAAAGCCTGCCAAAGCTGCTGCACAACCCCACCAGATCTCTGGTAACCAACACCACATGCCTTGAAACGATCCCAGCTCCATGCCCAGGGCTGGTAGGAGAAGAGCAGAGTGAAATGCACTGGCCAGGGTGTGAGACGAGGCAAGTGTCTCCCTTCCCCAAAATAAACTGTACACAGGGGAAACAACATCCCTGCAAACTGAATCCCTGTCTCCCATCCTGCTGGCGGGATGCACGTCCTTGCTGGTGCTTGCTCCTGGGCAAGGCACCCAGGACCCGAGATCCCCGCCGGGCAGACTGAGCCATTGTGTGCAGTCACCTTTCCCCATCTCCATGGACATTGGTATTTGATTTATGACCTCTTCAGGAGGAAATCTTAGACTTCTCCTCGGAGCTGGAGGCAGATCTGAGCAGCTGTGTTTGGCATGGCGGGGTCTAGCAGTTAGAGACGGAGATGAGACGGCAGGACTCCTGAGCTCATTTCTGTAACGAAGCTCAGGGAATTGGTTGTTGGTTATGGAGCTTTGCATTTAAGGGGGCCAGACTAGATGATGGTCCCTTCTGGCTAGAAAATATATGAAGCTACAAATAACTCAGGCAATAATTAGAAATTTGAGTCTCATTCCTGTGAATATTACAGGTTTGTTGGACTAGAAGCTACAAAGCACCAAGCTTTCCTTGTGTTTAAGAGAAGTCATTTCCTGGTAGTGGGTCCCCTGTGCAAATCCCAAGACCGATGTCATCGGTGTTGGTATCGGAGCACGTGCAGGTAAACGACATCACTGTGAACTTGTGTCATGCTCCGTGTCATCCGGATGTGGCAAATACAGATAATGAAGAGGGAGAGACGAGACCTCATCATCATGTCTCCTTTGTAGTTTGGACTGGCTTTGGTACCCCCATCCCAAGCCCATGGGGCATGGGCACAGCCTCCTGAAAAGCAAAACCGGTGCTTGGTAAGAGAACTCGGAGGAGGAAATGCTACGTTGCCATCGTGCCATGTTCACCACCTTCAGCTGCTGCTGAGGGCACATCTCCAGAGGAGCCTTGTGTTCCTAACACGTCCTGCCGTTGCTGTGCTGCCCATCCTCTTCACTGTGTTACTGCCTTTCACTTGCTGAGGTCAAGCCAACGTGCAGGGTAACCTCGACGTTGGGCATGTGTGGGGGCACGGGTGAGGAAGATGGGGGACTCCTGTTGTTCTCAGCTCCAGGTTCGTCTCTGTCTGAGCCTAAATGGAGCTGGGAGGCGAGGCATGATGGCAACCTTTGGTAATCTGTCACTAAATGTGTCCCACATTAGGAAATAGTCTTCTCCCAGGATTTGAGACCACCCCGCTCAGTCTTGCCTGCACCCTCTCTTTCTCTATCCTCACCTTCCATGTGTGTATCTTGGTTTCACACCAGACACTTCAGACTTCCTTCTCTGTTTTTTAACCTCTATCCTTTCACTTATCAACACTTCTTCTTTCCCTCCCTGGCTGCAGCAACAGTCCCAGAACTGCCAGAAAGATGCTGCTTCCCTAGTACTCAGCACTGCCGCCGACTCCTCGGCCTTACAAAGAGGACCTGGCTGATGGAGGCAAGCTCAGTGAGTCGGGGTATAAAGCTGTGTTCAGCAGAGCTTGGCTGACCATAACCAACACCTTTTTAAAATGCAGGGAAAGGCTGCAGTGAACCAGAAGATCCTCTCTTCAGATCCCCCCTCTTCTTCCACCCCTCAGTGCACACACATGCAGCTTCCAAATGGGAACATCCATGGGAAGTGTATCCCCCGGGACCAGGGCAACAAGTCCCAGGCAGAAAAAATGCACAAAGGGTGGAAAAGGGGGTGGCAGTGTTACCTAGGGGATCCACTCACAACAAACAAAAAGGTGTGACGAAACGCAAGAGCAACCAGCAAACTGCAGCCAGAGGTATTTCCTTGAGTGGGACCTGAACGCTGGGGCTGAGAGCTCAACAGCTTGGCATTGCACAAGTGAAGGGCTGGAGTCTAGTCTGTTCTTGTTTTCCCAGTTAAATGCCATTTTTGAAATGTTTTATCCTTTGTGTTGTTTAATCTCTGCCATAAACTACACAGGACACGTCATGAACTGGTGCTGCAGCAGCCGCCTTGGCTCAGGGAGTTTCCATTTCTCGAATAAATCATTGCTTCCCCTTATGTCTTGGCGGTTTCAGCATGCACGTCCCTCTCTTAGATCTAGAAGGCAAGGGCAAAAATAGGGGCCACGGCAGCCACCAAGAAGCTTTCATCCACATCTAAAAAGACCTGAAAAAGCCCTTCCTATTCACGTCAAGCAATCTTCCTGAGAAATCCCTTCTGCATTGTTTTTTGCTGACATCTGTACTGCCCCAGGTATGATTAATTCTTCTGCTCACAATAAAATGCTTCTCCTTTGCCGCTGGAGCAGCCTGCAATTTCACAATTAGTTGGTAAAACACACCACGCATTCACCTTAAGCAGCCGTGTGAACCCGGGCGGCTTTGCTCCTGACAGCACGAGGGGGAGATTTGCCCTCGAGGGGAAACTGCTTGGCACTTGCAGCTTTCTGATGAAGGATGTTCCTGACAGAGTTCAGAGGTTTTGGAGAAAGTGGTTTAGATTTCTCAAAGGGCTGGTTGTTCTTGGGAGGCTCTTCCTGGGGTCTGTGAGGCTCAGGGTGGGCTCGGAACGAGGGTGCGTTGGGGAAATCACCACGGGCTCCAGCTTGGGCTGATCCCAGAGCAGCCCCCAGCACCACCCGCCTGCTGTTTCGGAGCATACCTCTCATTCCTCCCACCTCAATTACCGCAGCTGATCCCTTCCCTGCCAGAGCCCCAAGGACACAAACTGACACCCGCTGATCAGGCCTGGGCTCCTCCAGATCCCTGGGGCCCCGTGGGAGCAAAGCGACCTCCACCAGCGCTCCCACCCACAGGATGGGCTGTCCCGCAGCTCCCTACCATGACCTTGGGCATCTGGGGGTCACTCCAAAGTGGACCCCAGGCATGGAGGATGCTGGATGTACCTCAGGAGTACCACAGGCTGCTTACTAGCATGTGCAAGACAAACTGAGGACAGAGAGGAGTAAAGCTCGTGCTGTGGATGGGCTGAGACCATGGTCCCTGAGAGCCTCTTGCAACTCTCTGGGACCAGGAGAGGCCCGTGGTGCTTGTGCTGGGGTCACTCAGTACCTTGCAGCTGGAGAGTCTGCCTGTAAATCCTGCTGCAGGGAGCTCTCAGTCCTCACTTCACATGGTAAAAGATGCTTCTTTGGAAGGGGGCTGGCAAATAGGGCCCCATTACCTCTGGGAGCACCTGGGGCAGGTCCATGGGGTGGTCCGTCTGTGGGGTGGGGGAGGGAGTGGTGGGGGGGGTGTGCACAGCCTGGCTGGTAATTAATCTCTTTTGTTAACTGTGGAGAGCACAGCCTGGTTACCCAGCAGGCGTGTGAAGGCAGCGGAGAGCTGCGAGCGCTGCCTGACTGGCGCTGGGTGTAAAGCTCCCTTATGGAGCCCAGTGCTCTTGTTAAAACTTCCGGGCTTGACTTCTCCTCGTCGGCTGCTGCAGCCAAGAGTGCAGCTTGCTCACAGGAGTGGTGTGGAGGGATGGATCAGCAGCCACGTCCCACCGCAGAGCACCCGGGATGATGCCAGTGCTGGGGTCTGAGCCTGCCCTGGGAGAGCTGGGCAGAGGGAGATATGAACAGGTACCCCCATCCTGCGTGGCCACCGAACTGGGATCCCAAGTCTATCTTTGGTCCGGATGATCTTGGGAAACCAATAGCGAACCAGAAAAGCGATGCTGAATCCATAGAGATCCTGAAACAGTTGTCAGAGGAGATGTGAGCTGTTCCAGCAGGGACCCTGTGGGTTCCAGCAGGGACCCAGCTGGGAGCTGAGCATTTTCCCAGAGCACTATGGCTGCTGCAGGGAGCAGTAGCTCATGCAGACATTGCAGGAGGATTCAGGCAGGCAGAGAGTCATGGCTAGCAGCTACCTGGCTGCTGACATGCCCAGGCCACTGCTGCGCTCAGGAAGATGCTGGGAAGGGCATCTCTGAGCACTGGGAATCACTGAGGACAAAGCAACAGGGCATCAGGATATTGCAACTTCACCAAGTCAGGCATCCTCTGCAGCTGGGGCAATGTCAGAAGAGCTTTAGCAGGGCTGCTTCATTGGAAAGGTGCCTGGTGCTCATGGACCAGGCACTGGAAGTGCTGCACAAAACCTTCAAATCCAGTGCAAATTAAAAAGGCTGCGCTTCCCATCATGTAGAGCTCTTCCACAAACCCTCAGTGCTCCCCTTCCCACAGGCCATAGCCCCAAACGTGTGCCAGAGCCACCCTGCAGGCATGCACAGCAGCTTTTCAGTGATACTGGAGGCTCCCTCTAAGGTGACTCTCCCTCTGTAACCTGCCTTTATCATCAGTCAAGCCCATGGTGGCTTGTGGCTGCCCTCAGGGGTAGATGTGCAGTGGTGTATTTCCTGGCCGCATTTGTCTGTCCACTCCTAAACACCCACTCTCTGAAGGAGTGTTTTCCCCCTTGAGATAAGTTGAGTAAGTTCGTATTTTAGGAGTGAAGAGAAGCTCACACAGGCTGTCAGTGCAAGCGTGCACTGGTAGGATGGCATGGGCCCACTGGAGGGATGTGGAGGAAGAAACCTGGGAAGCAGAAGGAGCTGTAACATGGCAAAGTGATGACAGACTAGAAATCTCTAACGTGATTTGGCCACAGGATAAAAGACAATGGCACGGGTGTGGATGCAGATGGAAAACTGACAGCCCCCTGTGCTGAAAAACCTCAGGAGAGACCAGCCTGGTGGCTCCTGGGTACCACATGGCCAGGATGAGACTGGACAGGAAGAAGGACCGAGGGAGAAGCCAGCCTGGGGAGGCAGGTGAAGGGCTACTGGAGCGAACCTGCAAAGGGAACAAACCAGTCTTGGCTGCCATGCCGCCCCGCTCCGTTATCGCAGGAGCAGCTGGTCTGAGAGGTGCTGCTCAGCCCCGCTCTCCTGCCCTGTCTCCCCCACCCAGCTGGGTGTTTGGGTTTCGGTCCTTGTTTAGGCTGGGAGACCAGATGAAGTCAAACCCTGACACTGCTGGGCAGAAAAGGACGAGGTCTAAGGCACTTGTGAGGAACTGGACTTTTCCAGACAGCTTTATCTGAGACTCCGTGAACCGCAGTGGCTGAATTAATATTTTGACTAAAGGGAGCCTTGGAGGACAGATTCCCCCTCCTTGTCATGGAGCCATGAAGACACAACATGCACCATCCTCTTGTTCCTCTTTAAGTCCTTGAGGCAGCTTGGCTTACCCAGGTGGCCCCATTTCCACCTTTCCAACATTTCTAGGGGGGAAGTTGAGGAAAAAACCCTCTCTCTCTTCATGAAACACAAATTCCTGCCACTCTTTTCCCAGTATCAGAAAGAAGGAGGGGGAGGCATGAGCCCGTGGCATAAATCCCTTGCAAGTCCCCTATCTGTCACGCTTCTAATTAAATGTTGATAAATTATCCTCTGCATCAGCAACCTGGTGGCAGAGGCTGGTGCCTGGCGCGGCAGAGGGGAGACCCTCCAGCGGGGCGCGGGGAAACACGGGCTTTTCGCAGTGGTTAATTTCCTGAGTGTTCTGAACTCCTGTGCTGCTGGGTAAGAAAGGCCAGGGGACAAAACAGGTGAAAGGACGACTCTTCTGCAATGGCTGGCACATGGTGGGGAGTCACAGACGCCTCTCGGTGCGCCCGTGGCCTCCTGTGTGGAACTTTGGGATGCTGCTTGCTCTGCTGCTGTACCCCAGGTTTGTCCACCCACGGAAATGGATTGTGCCAGTACCCCGAAGGACGGGACAGAGGGATGGCTGGGGTCTCACTACTTGTCCTCACCTGCCCCAGGCAGCTTCAGCATGTCCAGCATAGCCCGGACCACATAATATCCACCCTGGCCAACCTGGCCTCACATCAGTTTAAGCACCGAGCCCACCATCTTGCTTTGCTCCCCCTGTCCCATCCCTGCAGCCGCCCCAGGCAGCTGCTTCCTTCCGGTGCTATTTGGGGTGTTGCTGTGGGAGGCTCAGCAGATTCCCCGGGGCTGTGGCTCTCCAGGAAGCCAGATACCAAATCCTCTCCTCTTCCCAGACCCTCCCAGAACCAGAGCCTTGCCTCAGCATCTGTTTATAACTCCTGGAGCTGGCTGGGCTGTTTGGTTTGGGATAAAGCAGAGTCTGGCAGGGCTCCTCCCTGCCACCACAGTGGCACACCAGCTGCCTTATCTCCCATGACAGACCCTTTCCAAGAGCCCTGGGAGCTGGGCTGCCCTCAATGGCCCCAGAAGGCGTATGCCCGGGGACGGGTGTGGGAGGAAGACAGCAACACCAGCCGGGTTTAATCATCCAGGATGTGCCGAGGAGCTGGGCGGGATGGGCTGTGGTGGCAGGCGATGGTGCTGGAAGCAGGGAGATAGCCTGGGGCTGGATGCACCGTGGGAAAATCATGTGGGGAGAGCTGGGGAGGAGAACAGATGCTGGGCATGGAGGCCGCAGGGAAGTCTGGGTATCAAATCCCAAGCAGAAGAAAACTCCTTTGCAACTGCCTGAGTTTGGGGAAGGGCACCAAGTCTGAACCCCAGCACTCCCAAATGTGCTTGGTGGCTCCGAAGTATTTCAGGGGTGACTGGCCAAGCAAGGCACTGGTCTGGCCATTCACTGGCATAAGGACCTTGTCCTGGGGCCATAAGGGGAGCAGTTGCCATGACAGCACATGGAGACACGGGATGCTCTGCCCCTTCCCTTGCTCTGCCCCATGAGGAGCATGAGGAGCTCTTCTCTGCTTGTCAGCAGCACCACCAGCAGTGCTGCTGTGTCACAGCCCAGGAACCCTCAAGAGATGCCGAGGTCCAGGGGACAGTGTTGGCAGCATGGACATGGGCTTCCCCTGGCACAGGGGTGTGAACTTCATACCCGTCCCCTGTCGTGCACAGTTGCCCCACAGCACCCTTTGCACCAGGCTGGAGCTGGTCTCCTGCCCCGGTAAAGCTTTGCTGTGTGGGAGGA
>NW_010388355.1:0-6008 GCF_000710305.1 Buceros rhinoceros silvestris | reverse complement strand
TGTCGGTGGGGGAGGAGGAAAAAGCCGTGGCGAGCTGGGGGGCATGGCCGTGTCCACTGGCATCACTGACACAATACCCTCCACTCCCCGTATGTGGCCGTAGCAAGACAGTGGTGGCCTTACTGCCTGCACAGAGGGTGTTATTGAAGTTGTGGAGCCCTGTATGGCTCCAGCCCACCTCTGCCACCCTCTGCACTCTGGGTCGCTGTGCTCAGACCTGCAGCACAGGGCACAGCCCCCAAGCACAACCTCTCACAGGCCTCAGGCTCTGAAAGTCCCTCTTTTCCCAGACTGGCAAAGAGGCAGTGGCTGCCTCCTGCCACACTATCAGCACCGGGGGATCAAGGGACGCTGCTTTTTTTTTGAGACTGGCAAAAGAGCCGTTGCCGCCCCCCTGCCACACTATCAGCACGGGGTGATAAAGGCAGCTTCCTGTCACTGGAGGCACTTGCTTTCATCTCTTGCATGAGTTTATGGATAATATTAACATGAAACAGATTTTAACCCTAGACTTTCTGCGGCAAAGCTCCAGCCCTCATCTGGGCATAAGGCACCGGGCCAGCACCTGCGTGATTTAACGTGTTTATGGGGAAAGCAGAGCCCGAGGTCAGCCTGGACCTCCTGGGGCGGGGCGAGAATCAACCAGCATTCGCTTGTAGGCGAGTCACAAAATCTGTCAACACCTTTGCTGACTCATCAAAATTGAAAAGTTTTCGAGGAGAGGGTTCAGTTTTCTTCATTTCTGATGGGAAGCAGGCAGAGGGCCAAAGGAGACGTGCCCGAACCCTTCCAGCCGCCCACCTTGCTGAGGGCTGCCTGCCACGACCTCTGCCTGGCTCCATCATGTGGAACTTGGAGATTTCTGGGTGTGGGTCCAAATCACGGCAAACCCAATGTTGACAAATCCCAATGCCCCAGGGAGGGGGTCTGCTGCCTCTGCACAGCTCTCCTCGCTCCCACACAGCTGCCAGCAGGTGGTTGAGATGGCTCCCATGGGGTAGGAGGTGAAGCGCCCATTTCTCCAGAGCTGGACAATGTTCACGTAGTATTTCTGGAGCAGATTCAGCTCTCCTCCTGGAAATTCTCTCCTCTACAAAGCCTTGCAGCCTGCCTTGCTCCTCAGAGTCACTGCCTTACTCTATCCATGAGATTCTGTGCTTCCACACAGCCCCCAGATTACACCCTGGTGGAGTCCACTTCATGTTGGAAGCACTCTAGATAAGTGCCTCTCATCGGATAATGTTTCTCTGCAAACCTGGGTGACTTCTTTCTGATACAGCACATGTCTGGGCCCTCAGCAAGCTCTCCGCATGAGTCACTGGGCTTGTTTTGCAAACCCAAGATTTGAATTTGCTAAGACACGCAGAGGTTGGGGGTTCTGCTCATTGGACACTGAGGTTCCTGCAAGACTTGGCTGAAGTCAACGTTATGGGAGCAGCCAGGAGATGTTTGTCTTTCAAAATGTGTCACCATCTGCAATTACACTATTCCCACTGGCTGACTCATGCCTTATGTGCAATTTTTTTCACTGTGTTTGCAAATTGGGGGCAAAACTTTTCAGTCTAGGTGAAACACAGCCCGTAAGAGGCTGGTGACATGGCCCCTCTCCCTGCACAGCTGCTGTTTAGCTGGGGAGAACGGCTGGGCTGTAAAACCCAATGCAAACTAGGGCAAGGGGTGCTTGGACAGCCAAGGGCTGGAGGGAAGACTGAGGTGTGGAAGGCAAAGGGGATGTTTGCTGGGAGCAGTCTCTGTGGCCCCCAAACCCTAGAACTAAACGTTATCGGTGTGAGACTGGATCTTGTTATGGAACAGGTCATGCAGACAAGGGACTGGAAAAAACGTGGTGACTGGGAAACCGGGCAGGAGGGCGAGAGGCAAAGAGCCACAGAGCAAACCCCATCCCGGCACACTAAGAAGAAGAGAGAGTGGGATCCACTGGCAACAGAGGCACAGCCTTCCTCCAGGCACCACAGGGAAGAGGTTCTATGACACCCCGTACACTAAATCCCCTGGCAGGGCAGGGTCCTGCTCCAGACCGCTGCTCCTCTGAAACTTGGTGGCAAAAAAAGGAGCAGAAAATGAAACAAATTACGACATATCGAGCCTCTTTTGCCCACAAAACAAGTGTTTTAAATCAGCCAGTCTGTGGAGGGTGTGTCCACAAGGTCTAGAGACCTTCTCCAACTGTTCGGTATCCAGAGTCTTCTGCCTCCAGTGGTGACTCATCTGTCCAAATGCAGATCTCTGTCATGGAAGTGTTTGTATTCATACAGCTCCGTGCACGACAAGGTGTTGGTCTACACGCCCTCCAGATGAAGCCATCCATCACCTGTCAAAAGATAATCCTGCTGCTGAATAAACTCCACCACAACCCCAGAGGAAGATCACTGCCTACCTGCAAATGAAGGCCGTGATGGCACGACCCTGTCGAAGGCTCAGCATGAAGCTGAAGGTTGTGCCAGTTTGGAGCAGAAAGGCCACAGCAGGAAGACCACCACAGCCAAACAAGCACAGAGGGGTGGCTGGCCCAGGAGCTGACGTGATCTGGGAGAGGTCTAGGTGGGCATAAGGTATTTCTTTCCCCTGCCAGGCCTTTCCCAAATCACAGCTCCATGGGAGGCTGGTAGAAGTCTTGTTTGGTCTGACTGAGAAACAGGAGCTCAGGGCATTGCGTGGGGTGGGGAGAAAAAAATGGAGGTGCAGAAAGTCCCCCGTGCTGCAAGGACATCCTGCTTTGGTATGAATAAAGCTGCATATGGCAGAAAAAGGAATGACAGGGTGACCACCTGCAGCAAAACCCAGTCTCTCTGCTGGGGGCACCAGGATAAGCCCATCCTCCAGCAGCCCAAGTGGTGGGAAAATGGGCCAGGGCCTCAGACATGTAGGAAGGTCTCCAGCTGTGTCAGGCAGGTTGTACCAAGCAGGTTCCTGTGAGGGCAGCAAGCAGGAGCCCTGGCTTTGGAGTGGGTGAAAGAGGCCAGCTCCTCATGGGGAAGGCGGTCTGGGTTCATACCAGAGGCTTGGGAAGGAGATGGGACCACAGGGTCTGGTGTCCACAGAGTCCAAGGTGCTCAGGGCAACCTGTTGGCAGAGAGAAGAAGAGAGAAACCCCTGAACCCATATCCTGAGCCACCTGCAGCCCTGACCCAAAGACAGGAGGGATGGGCAGCAGCAGATGAAAATGCAGATATGAAGTTGAACGGCTCCATCCCCAGACTCTCAGCTGACTGCAGGACCAGGTTCACATGGATGCTGGGACGTGGCGCCGTGACAATACCAAACAGCTTTTGCACTGCTTCTGGCCAACAAATTGAGGCACTTTCTGCCTCTGGCCATGAGCTGGTTAATGGTGGGCCACGCTGTGCAGCAGTTCTGCTGGAGCAGGACGTGGAAAGCACCTCGGGAGCACTGTGAAATGCTCATGGGGCTTTTTTGCAGAGCTCACGTACGAAAGGTCAATGCTCCATTTTGGGCCTTGACCCAGAGGTTCAGATGACACTCAAGTGCTCTTTCTCCTACATCTCTGCCCCAGCGTGAATTGAGTGGTAAAAGATGAAAGAGGGATTGGAGAAGTCAGCCTGGTGGGGTTCTGGGAGTGTAATTTCCACAGTTCCAGAAAGCACGAGACCAGCAGTACTTTGCAGAGATGAGACCATTCGCTGACCAGACCTCTCTTGCAAAGCCAGGCCTTCTCCAGGTCTTCCAACTCCAGCAGAACGTACTTTTAGGACAGAAATTGGAGGAGGTAAAGAAAGAACATGCAGAAAATTAAGATAAAGAAGGAAAACAACCTCAAAAGGAGGTCTGTCGACCTGTCTCTCCCTCCTTTAGTACTCAGTGGCTTTGTGGCAGCCCCTCTCTGTGTCCCTAACAAGTCTTGCTCTGTTGTCACCTCTGAGGCCAGGCTGTCAGCCTGTTCCCTGCTTTTCTCAGCATTTTCACAGCCTTTGCTAGGCCATAGTCTCCCTTCCTGGAGATATTATGGTTCCAGTCACATCTTTCTCCACCCTTCAACTCTGTCTCATTCCCCTACACTCAGTGTCCCATGTCCTCCCATGGGAAGACCAGTCCCTCCTCCCTTAGAGGAGTGTACCTGCTCTTGCCTTTTCCTTTTTTAAGGAACATGTGAAGGCAAAGAAGAACAACAGATCCCCTCCATCACAGATGGACACCTACAGTAAACTCCAGATGTTCTGGAGATGATTGAGGCTGGGACAGGAAAAGGGAGCCTTCAAGACCCACTGCCTTTGGGGTGAGAACAACGATCCAAAGAGAGAGGACAAGCTGCCCCCACCAGCTGGAGTGGATGCCGCAGGCTGGAGCTACCCCTCTGGCTGAGAGGAGACGAGTGTCTCTCTAGTAGGGGAGGGCTGCGGATACCTCAGAGATGGTACAGGACCCTGCAAGGAGCAGGAAGGTCATCAGAAGCCAACATCACCCCCGCTCTCTGTGAGTTTGTAGGAGGTGCTGGAGGGCGATGGAGAGAAGCCCTGCCCATGAAGCTGACCCCCCAGGCCGGAGGCACAGGGCAAGCCTCTAAGCACGCCCAGCATGGAGTGCACTGTGTAGATGTCCAGGGGGCTGCCTGAGGAAGATGGTCTTAATCACCCCAACTCTCTTCTCTTTCTTGGCTTTCTGCGTCCCCAGCCTCCAGCATTCACACATCAGGGCATTAATTCAATCACAACTATTTCCGCCTTCCCCAGCTTTCTGCAGCCCGTTCGGCAACTTCCACCACTTGCACACCATGTGTTTGTTCATCAGCTTTCACCCCATTCCTCACCGCTGAGCTGAAGGGGAGCTGGACACCAAGCCCTGCTTGGGGCTTTATGAACTTCTGACTTCATAAACCTCTCTGAGTCACTCTGCTCCAGCCCGACATGTCCAGGGCATCACCTTATTTCAAAGCTGTGGTGGGAGCTCCCATGCATGGGCAGGGGTCCTGCTCCTCACCAGCAGTCGCAGACCACTGCTGCTCTTGTTTTTTCTGGGGGGTGGTGGAGGACCTTTTTCTAATTTTCACTGTTTATTTTGAAACCACTTAGGGCTGTTCCCGCATTTTAAACGTTTGGAGTCCTGCACAAAAAAATACCTGTGGGGACTCTCAGGAGCTGTCAATGCAGCACAGGAGAGACTCAGACACATGAACATTTAACTCGCCGTGGGACTGTTTGTCCTTTCCAGCTCAGCGCTGGAATGCTTCAAGGTGTTTAAGCAAGGCCAAGGCCAGGGCATGGGAATGCAGGTCTTTACCAGGCTCTGCCCGTAATCGCCTCCTTGCCTGCCCTCCCCTGTCCCCCGCAAAGCAGAGGAGGGAGCTGTGCAGACGGCCAAGGAGAAAGGTGACGGGGAGGAAGGGAGCTCCAGCCCTGGGAAAAGCAGGACACAGGGTGGAGGGCTTTGCGAGCACTTGGTGAGTGATAAGATGCGGCGCTGATGCACGACAGCAGTTCCTGGTTATCCTCAGGAGCAAACCCAGCAGAGAAGAGCTGGACGAGGGGTTGGGAGAGCCTGGGGAGGACCAGGCACTGCTCAGCTGAGATGCTGAGCTCCCACTGGTGGCACTTTGCTCTCTGGAGCTGCTGCCTCCTCGAGCTGAGGTCATTAAACATGTCAAAGAGCTGTTTGAACAGGAGGGGGGGTTCGGCTCAACGCCTCCTGCCCCCGCGCCAAGTGGAATAAAATCACAAGCTCCCCGCCTGCGCCACGTGCAGCTGCAGTGCCCAGCACTGGGGGCTGCGGGTCCAGTGTTGCTGGCGGAGGTGTTTCAGAAACCCAGGCAGCATCTGAATTTCAGCCACCCCCCGGCATTCCCATGGATGATGGGGGTGAGGCTGCAAGGTGGAGGGTGGACAGAGGGTGCCCGTGAGGTTGAGGGCCCCAGGGAGTCTGGTGGAGATGGGAAGGGTGCTGGGCAGTCCCTGGAGAAGGCATGGGATGCAGAGTCTGGGGAGATGGTGGAAAGCAGAGGGGAAGGCAGGCAGGAGCGGATGCCATAGGAAGGG
>NW_010388354.1:6907-7273 GCF_000710305.1 Buceros rhinoceros silvestris | reverse complement strand
CCACGTCCCCCACTGCCCCCGGCCTCCGCCTCTGTGGTATTGACCCTGTGCCGTGAGGGCACATGCCCCTTGGGAGGAAGGTAATGAGCAGAGAGCAGCTTGGTAGATGCTGTATGAAGTTTGTGCCCTGATTTGGCGTTCAAAAGGAAAAACGAACTGTTGAAATAACGATATTAGCACTTTTGCCGCCCTCCATTTTTCTTCCGGGAAGCGAGATTATGTTGTACCTGAACAGGCCAAGACCATGGAGTTCACCATGGTTGTGTGGCTTGGAAAGTGTTTATATTTGTATCACAGTTTCCCTGCTGTAAGGGTGAAGAGTACCCGAGGGGTGGTGCCGTCCTGCCACTCGCCCACATGGCAATG
>NW_010388354.1:666-6814 GCF_000710305.1 Buceros rhinoceros silvestris | reverse complement strand
CCTGCCACTCGCCCCCATGGCACTGGGTGCTGGTGGGGCCTGGGTCCCGAGGCTGTTGGGTTGCAGCATGCCCCCGTCCCCCAACTGAGCACAATCTGTTAGTGCATGTGGAGTGTTAGGCTCCCCTAGCTGCCTTGTAATTTAGCGTAGAGTGTTGAAATTAACGCACACAGTGATCTGGCTGGTGGGAAAGAATCATTAAATCAACTCTTTTCACACCATGGGAAGTACTTGAATTAAAATAGTGATAAAAAGCTAAAGGACACTTTAAATGGTGCCATGGGATTTTATCTCGCTCTAGCACAGTTACTGAGGACCAGCCTTTTCAAATGTGGGTGCTGTTCTGTACATTCGTAGGCTTCAGTGTATGTTAAAGTACTCCTTAGTCAGCCCTGGGGGATGCCAAGTGATGAGAGTGTTCCTTATATCAGAAGACTGACTTCTGTAAGTAACCTGAGGTCAGGTGTGGTGGCCTGAAGTTTGGCCAGACAGGAACGGTGCTCCTGGCAGGAACACCAGATGCTCTGTTTGGCAGAGGAACTGGCACGGAACAAATTAATTGAATGTTCTTTATTTTCGTAAGGGTGAGTTAAATGAACTGCAAAGGAATAGCAAACCAGTTTGGGGGATGTACAGCACTGCTTTTGCAGATGTTCCCAAATTAGCTCTAAACACGCTGGTTTTAGTGCTGGCAACAGCGTAGTTGTGATGGTGCATCCCTTGCCTGAAGGAGAAGCAGCTCACAGGGAGCTGAGGACCAGCTTGGCTCTTGGCACTCAACGGTTTTGTGTATAGATCCATAATCAGAGGGGAGAAGTCGTGTTACATGGGTTAATTCAATCAGCCTAGTGTCAAAGCGACTGTTGTGGGTTGTTGGATTGACCTGAATAGTGAAAACAGCAGCTAGTCATTAAATACTGTACTTAGCTGCCTGCAGATCGTTGGCTTCCTGAGCCACTGCAGCGGGACTTACTGCTCAGCTGCCTCTCTTTGTTTAGCAAATACAGCACCCCACAGCCTCCTTAATCGCAAAAGTAGCGACGGCGCAAGACGACATCACTGGAGATGGCACCACATCCAACGTGCTGATCATCGGCGAGCTCCTCAAGCAGGCAGACCTCTACGTTTCTGAGGTATGGGGGCAGTATGGCTCTGGTGGGTGAACAAGCTAAAGCTTCGTGTGAGACCACCTCACAAAGGGCATGCGAGCTCTTCCCCCATGACAAGGGGGTGCCCGTGAAAGAGTTAATACTTGTAAGACAAACGTGAAAATGAGTTATATATTTCTGCTTAAAATAAGTGCATCACAGAACTTGTGAAATGGGGAAAAGCTGGAGGACTTAAGATGTGTCAGAATCACAGTCACGTATCGAGGATACCGTAGTGTTCAGTACGGTCCTGTCTGAGACCTGCGGAGACCTCTGTCTGTCCCGCGTGAGGTAAAACGCTGCTGGTACTTGTGTGTTAACAGGGAGATCCTTCCGGCAGGAGATCTTTTGGGTATTACAAGTTACAGAAGAGCTGTTTGTGTTGCACAGCGAACACCCAAGTGTGCTTTGTAGTTCCCTTGGTTTCAATTCTGTGCTAGAACAACCTGTACTTTTCCTCTGCATTGGAAGGATTTGCATTCCTTTTACATGTATTCAGAAGGACAGAACATTTGCTGGTCTTTATAGGACGCGTATTCCCCCGGTTTTGACATGGCCCAGCACGTTGAAACCACAAGTTCACCTTGTGGCAAGGTACCGTCTTGTCTTCTGTTGTCTTAATAATTTCCCTTCTTTCCTTGCTCTAGGGTTTGCACCCAAGAATAGTAGCAGAAGGGTTTGAGATTGCAAAGGAAAAAGCCCTTGAAGTTTTGGAGCAGGTCAAAGTAACCAAGGAAATGGACAGGGAGACCCTTGTAGATGTTGCCAGAACATCTCTCCGTACGAAGGTTCACTCCGAGCTCGCTGACATCCTGACAGAGGTACGTGTATGTGTCTCTTGTGCCTCTGGATGTGAAGAGGCGTGGGTTTTGTGATTATTACTTGGGTGAAGGGTGGGTAGAAGGATGTGAGATTGCACTTTGGAAGTCTAATGGGCGTTTTGGGGCTTTCCCCCCACCTCAATTCCAGGCTGTGGTAGATTCTGTTTTGACAGTCAGAAAACCAGACGAGCCTATTGACCTCCACATGATAGAGATTATGGAGATGAAGCACAAATCAGAAACGGACACAACGTAAGTAATGAGCATCCCTGAGCTTCGCTTGAACGGTGTCCTGGCGTTGGAGTACCCTGCGGGGTTTTGCCGCCTTTTTAGGGTGTCCTAAAGGTACCACTGGCAGCTTTGCTAGGGAAGGGCTGAAAGGCAGAAGTAGAGATTTCAGCAGTAGTTTAGCTAGACAGCAGAAGTGCTCAAGTCAAGTGAACTTGATTTCCTGACAGGATTTCTGAGGAGCAAACACTGGCTTAGGCTTTTACGTAACGATGTTGAGCAAATACTTTTTGTCTTAGTGTCTGTGGCTCGACGCTGCCTTAGGCTTGGATCTGTTCATGACGGCTGCTGATGAGCAGTCCTTGGTTAAATGGGGGGTGGTCGTCTGGTTGGGTGTGGTGTAGGCTTTGTGTGTACCTCAGTGGCACGGCCGAATTCTGCGCTAGCGTTCCTCGGTGGCTAGTGCAGTCAGACACCGTGCCAGAACAGATCCCTTCTCCACGCTGCCGGCTGTGCTCTCGTTTGCGCAGGGACATGCCTCTGGAAGCGGGGTACAGAGTCGGCGTTGGCTCCCAGCACAAGGGCACGGGCCGTTGGGGTTGGACCACTTGCACTGTCAGTCCTCTGGCTCGTCTGCAGCGCCAGGAAACGTGGGTCTGGTACGTGGACACACAAGGTGCTTTTTAATCTTTCAGGCTGATCCGGGGGCTGGTTCTGGATCATGGCGCTCGTCATCCTGACATGAAGAAAAGAGTGGAAGATGTTTATGTTCTTACTTGCAATGTCTCTCTAGAGTATGAGAAAACGTGAGTACCCAGCAAGAAGGTGAGGAGTGGAAAATGCTCCTGTCCTGGAAGGACGTTTATTTCAGGTGTGGTTAAATCGGAGCCAAACGGATGTGCAGACTCCTGCGGAGGGAGGCAGGTGGTGCAGAAGGTGGGATGGAAGAGGCGGAGCTCCTTCTGCAGCCTTCTTCAGGATCAGGGAAGCTGCTGGCTGGGAAGATGTCTTTGGGAGGCTGAGGCTTCGTAGTGGGTTTTATTTTCTTTCTTTGAAGCAAGGCTGGACGTCCCTCCTTTCTTGGGCGTTTTTTTAATCATAGAGCAAACATCTAAATGTACTTCAGAGATTGCTCAGTTTGCAGTGTGCTTCTTATTCCTTGCAGTGGAAGAGCTCTGAGCTAGAGAGCAGGAGCAGTTGAAAGGATTGGTTCCTCCTGTGTAAGTTTATTTCTACAGCCCAGAGGATTGTTCTCTTACTGCTTTTTTGGTGGTTTTTTTTCTCCTTCAGAGAGGTGAGCTCTGGGTTCTTCTACAAAAGTGCGGAAGAGAGAGAGAAGCTGGTGAAAGCAGAAAGGAAGTTCATTGAAGACAGAGTGAACAAAATCATAGAGCTGAAAAGGAGAGTCTGTGGCGATGCAGAGAAGGGATTTGTTGTGATCAACCAGAAGGTGAGCTGAAGGGTGTGACGAGCTAGAAAAGCCAGTGTGAGGTGCTGCCTTTCTTGGGAAGCCATGTGCTGTTCCGTTCACTTTGTCCCTTCTTCGGACAGAAATAGCTGCATTTAGGCTGCTGGACTTGGGCATACATGCGTATGGTTCCTTCTTCGGATCTTTGAGCCCTGAGGAGGATCTTCCTCGTTAGTGTCAGACCGAGAGAGGGTATGTTCAGCATTTTCTTTATCCCGCTGGTCACCTTCTTTTTTTTTTCTAGGGAATTGACCCGTTTTCCTTGGATGCACTTGCAAAGGAAGGAATAGTTGCTTTGCGGAGAGCTAAAAGGAGGAACATGGAAAGGTCGGTTCCTGGGGAGAGGGGAGGAGGGGGTAGAACACTTCTAAACTCAAAAAAAGCATCAAGTCTGGCTTGAAGCCAACTTCAAGGACTGGTGCTAAAAAGTCCAGTTCGATCCATCCAGCTCTTGACTGGTATAACTCTGAGCAGCTCCTACAAACCATAGAAAGGTCAGTTCAGCGCACGGGGTGATGGAGGAATTTGAGCTATCGGTGCGCTTCGAGTCTAGGCAAGACTTAATTCTACCGGCTTACTTTTGTCAAGAGTCTGGTGACCGGAAGTGGCCCACTCCCCGCCTGGGAAGCGTGGTGTTCCGGGAGCTGGAGCGCTGCTGTGACGTTAGCGACTTCTCCTGTCGCTGGGTAGAAGGCCAGTGCTAAGCTGTTGGTGTTCTGTCTCAGGCTCACGCTTGCGTGTGGTGGTGCTGCCATGAACTCCGTGGAGGATCTCACTCCTGACTGCCTGGGGCACGCAGGGCTTGTCTACGAGTACACCCTGGTGAGTGCGGCCCGGGGTCCAGCTGAGGGCAGCTTTCACGCCCCCCGCGCTCAGTGCCCACGCTCCGCGGCGTTTCACAGCTGTGTCCGCTCCTCCATGAGCACCTGCCTGGGTGTTTGCTCCTGCCATAGTGTGTTCCCCTGTGTCCTTGTAATATCTGTGAGCTTGAGAAAAGGGAAATAAGGTCCTGCTGCTTCTCACCACTGGTGGCAGTGCTGTTCGTGCAGGTTTTTTACTGTCGGGGGTTTTTTGCTGTCCGTTCAGTTTTTTATTATGTGTATGTCTTGAGTAAGCAAAGCTATTAGAGGGACATGCAACCTCAACTTTTTCCAGGGTGAGGAGAAGTACACCTTTATTGAGAAGTGCGACAACCCCCGCTCTGTCACCCTGCTGATCCGGGGACCGAATAAGCACACGCTCACACAAATCAAGGACGCAGTGAGAGATGGTCTGCGCGCGGTTAAAAACGCTATCGAGGATGGTGAGTCTCCGTCTCCTCAGTGATGACACGGATCTTCCCTTGAAACTCACCCCAAAATGAGTGGATTTTGTGTCAGCCTCCTCGAGCTGAGAGGTGTCGGTGTCAAGGGCTTTCAGTTCCCGTTCCAGCACCTCGTGTGCTAAAATTGACCGTTGCAGCTGGGGTAGGTGCATACCGTGGTGTCTGAGTGTCAGTTTTTCCCTTGCAGGGTGCGTGGTCCCGGGAGCCGGGGCACTGGAAGTGGCTGTAGCCAACGCTCTCGTTAAGCATAAACCTAACGTGAAAGGAAGAGCCCAGCTGGGAGTCCAAGCATTTGCTGACGCTCTGCTCATCATTCCTAAGGTACGAGGAACTCTGCGATAAAGGGGCTTCAAAGCACGCCAAGACCCATTGCTTTTCCTGCTGGACGTCTCTTCGTTAATTAACAATGTGAACGCACGCCTTTTCTCTTCAAGGTTCTCGCTCAGAACTCTGGGTACGATCCCCAGGAAACACTTGTGAAGGTGCAGACAGAGCACGCGGAGTCGGGGCAGCTCACGGGGGTCGATCTGAACACAGGTAAGAGCCTCCGGACTCGCAGCGTGACACTCCAGTCAAACCACCGTGGCTCAGCTCCGTGACGGGTGAAGTTGCTCTGGTGAAGTTTTTGTGACGGTAAAGCACACGGTGATGCTGGAAGTAGCCAGTAATGTCCGGAGTTAGACAGCGGGAAGTCTTGCTGTGAGTGATGTGAGCTGGTTGTTGAAAGATTGGATTCTCGTGCAGGTGAGCCGATGGTGGCTGCAGCGGCTGGGATCTGGGACAATTACAATGTCAAAAAGCAACTGCTTCACTCCTGGTAAATGTCACGCTTCATGTAGCGGGGGGTGTCTGATCCTTGATACCGTGGCGTCGCGGATCCGACGTGGGGGGAGGCTGTCTCGGAAAAGCTGAGTCACCTCTGACCCGTCTCAGAACAGATGTTCTAACAACACTTACCCAATCTTTCCAGCACGGTGATCGCTAGCAACATCCTCCTGGTGGATGAAATCATGCGCGCTGGGATGTCCTCCCTTAAAGGCTGAGCTGGCTCCGCTGTTGTCCGCGGCCGTGGACTCGGGTAGCGCCAAGTGAGCAGCTCTCAGAAATCCACCCACAGGCACTCGGCTCTGGCCATAGTGGATTTCCCAGCAACGGCGTT
>NW_010388354.1:0-560 GCF_000710305.1 Buceros rhinoceros silvestris | reverse complement strand
TGCTGCGAAGAGCAGCCCCTCTGGTAAACACGGCCCCTCAGTTACGGGAAACTCACTCAAAGATTTGGCTCTAAAAATCAGTTATTTATTTTTAATTTCACTCAAGTGTACCACCAGTGTACCACCACTGAAGTTGCTTTTCTTTTTACGCAATAAATTCCTACGTTCTGTGCTCTGTGTGTGTCCGTTACTTAAAACTCCCCCTTCCTTGGGCCAAGGTCTGGAACATTCTGTGTAGAGCTGCCAGCAGCAGCAGCGGGCTGCAGGCCTCCAGCTCGTTAGCCATTCTGCTACGGGCCATGGCTGCTTTCTGCGGGGCTGTGAGGATGCTGCCCAGTGGTGCAGGGTCACAGGGGGACGCGTTCGGTCCCTCGTTAAAGCTGGATCGAGCCCATAACCGTGACAGCTTTGTGCTTGCTCACGGAAAAAGCTGAGCTGACCTACCCAGCACGGGCTGGGGCGTGTTGTTGCCATAACAGTGGTGGATTTTTAACGGTGTTCCTGCTGCATTCAGGTGTTTGTGGACAACCTGCCAGAGCGAGAAATAATACCCCCAACCT
>NW_010388353.1:595-18075 GCF_000710305.1 Buceros rhinoceros silvestris | reverse complement strand
TCTCTTGCAGTTGTCTGAGAACAAATACCATCAAATTTACAGTAGAACTGTGTTATAAAGTCAGGCCTGCTAAGAGATATTTCCATCAGGTCATACACAAGAACAAACATGTGAGTTGTTCAATATACCAAACAATGTCATTGACTGAAGGATTTGCATAAGAGTAGATATCTCCAGGAAAAATACCTAATAAGTGGATCCTTAATTAACAGAAACATCAACCTATGACTAATGCCTCCTGTGAGGAAAATACAAAAGTTTGTCTCATCTTTTTTAATATAGCCATATCTTTTCCATATATAGTGTTACTTTCCAAACTTTTCCTATGAAACAGGCGTCCCCTTTCATCATACATATGCTTTGCTTTGGGCAGCATTTGTTTTGGGATGAAGATGCATTGCTAACACTAATAGGTTTCATGTATGACCCTGGTGCATCACTCAATCCCTCCTGCTGTTTCCATATCTGCAAAATGGAGTATTTTTGTATAGTGGTGGTGCTAGCAATCAGAATTAATTTCTAGAATAACTAACAGTGTCATATTCAAGCTCTTGGAGGCATGAATAAAAAGAAATCTATTTCAGCCCTGGATAGATACACAGCCTTTCCAATAAAACCTTCCTGCCTACATGGAAGCGAGGACATGCTGCCATAACAGCTTTTTCTACAACTGGAAGCTAAGTGGATTAGGGAATTAAGTTTGGGGGGGAATTAAGTAATGCAATACAGGACTTGTGCCTCCCTTGAAACTAAAACCTGAAGCAATATGACAAACTGTACCAGCCAAATTCAGAAATAATACCACTTCTTACCAGTAGATCACATGCTGTAATCTACTGTCTCTGATGTTGGCCTTTTGAAGAGATATCTGGTAGCTTTACAAGGGCACATAAAACAAAAGAATATTTCACCTGCTTGAGATTAGCTACAAAAAAATCAGTCTGCACCTGAAGACTTCGTCAACAAATACAGACTTCACAAGACTAAGGTTGACCAATATGAGGAGCAGCTTGTACTGATGCCACCAACATTATCTGTGGTCTGCAAGCAAGCAGAATTTCAGGGCTGTAAAACAGTCCACTCTACACTTCCTGCAGCACTGCTCTAACGCCAACATTCAAAGAAAATGAAGAAGATGAGAACAGAACTTTCACAGTTGAAAATCCAGCACTACATACCATAGAACTTTCAAAATCGGAAAGACACTGTTTCCAGCACCACAACCAACCTAAAAAAAAAAATCAGAAGTGAAACAAAAAGTGAAAATAAATGAGCAAATAAAATCTCTTTTTTTCTAATTTTTGTCTTAAATTAGTTTTAGATAGGACCCATTAGACTTGAAGGTACGTTGGACAGAAAAGGTATAAACATCTTATACCACAATTCTCAAAACACTTCTATGATGTTTCTCCTCAGTGTGTTTCTAAAGTTAAGAGAGAATCCATCTCTCAAACTGCATAGGAAAATGCAATATTCTTGTCCAATTTCACCACTTGGCAAGAATGTTTCAAGTACTTGCACTTTAAGACAGAGCTTTCCTTAGGAAATTAGAATCCCAGCTTCCAGTGAAAATGGAATCTGATAATCAAGACCTAAATTCTGATTTGAGAAAAACTTTAAAGGGAAATCAAACACTAGACCATAGATTTCTTTGAAGGTTTATGCCATAAATGAATGTAGTACACGAAATTCTAAACATTTACTTTCAAGATACTTGTTAAGTGTCTTTATCAGGCTTTTCAGCTATTAAAAATTGTTCAAAATATATATGATAAGCAGAATATTTGCAGTGCATTACCTCTAATATTCTGTAAGTGGCATCACTACCAGGGAAGGATTCTAGCCTGCCAAGTTCTTCTCCACAGTTTTTACCCTGAGGATTGTCAGTAAAAGATTTTGCTTGGTTTTTGTTATATACATATCCTTGTACAGAAGTAGAAGCACCTTCATAGTTTTTCCTCCAATATTTTTCTCCTTCCTCAAACATTTCATTTTTGCATGAAAAACTGTTTGTACTATTTATTTTTGTGTGTTCTGAAGATCGTTCTTCCGCTTTCAACTCTTCTCTCCTTTTTTCTGGAAGAATTTCTGGAAACTCAAGAAATAGCCAATTGCGATCCTTGAAAAAGTTATTTTTATGAGTCTTGTAAAATTCATTCCAATATTTACTGGCTTCTCTCTCATATTTATCTGAAATTAAAACAAAACAAAAACTTGGTGAATACCGTAAAGCAATATGGAATTTGGACTGCAAATTTATGGTGTAAAAATCCATAGTTCTGCACATTGTTCACATTTAAATAAAAACATATGGATTTTGGGTCTTACCTTAATCTCTGCTCAAAATAACTTCCATGAGGGTTTAATTAGATTTTACATCACTTAGGATGTGGCAGACAGGCTTTTTTCATCATCTTTTTTTTTTTTAAATGCAGTGACATGATAGAACAGCACCACCAAAACATGCAATCATTAAGCTTCTTAGACAAGTTTTCACAGCTCAAATTAATAAAGCAATGCATCTTTTCAATTAATTAATGTAATGATTTATGAAACTCTATGATCAATCATAAATTTGATGTTAACTAGTCATACCTCAAAACAGCGCCATCAATTAGAAATCCAGTTCTGTGAACCGGAGTGATAAATGCCACCGCACAGCCAATAGACAGTCATTCACTCCTAACCATTTAACAATGCAGTTTTGACAGGAAACAACAGAATAGGCAGAACCAACATATCGGCTTTCCTACTTTGAAAACACTTCAGAGAGTCTTACAATAGACCTTTGTGTTAACTTTTAAGTCACGCAACAGTCTAACTGAATGTTAGAATGTCAAACAATAGGACTGGAAGGGATTTCACCCCATCAGGGAACTCATACCCCTTTCTCTACAGAAGTCTGTCCAACTTCTTCTTAAAATACCACCCTCCATATAGGTTTGACAACTTTCTTCAGCAACATATTACACTCCATCATCTATACAGCTAGAAACCTTTTCTACTACTTAATCTGAACTTTCCTTATTGCAATTTAAGTCCAGTAATTCTTGTCCCATTAATCAAGCATATAAAGCAAAGATTACTCACATCTCTTTGCAACACCTATTTACTTATTTGAAGTCTTTTACTGTCTCCCATAAACAATCTCTTTTGTAGATTGTCTAAACCTAACTCTCTTTTTCCTCAGAAGTCACGATTTTTAGATTTCTAATAATTTTCATTTTTGTTCCCTAGATTCTGTCCACCAATTTAGTACTATGTGGTGCTGTGTTCTTGTAAAGCCATTATCAACGCAGTGCAAAAGGAATGAGTTACAGGCTGTAGTCCTGTTTACAGCTCCCAGCTTGCCATTTTGCAACAGCATTACGCTGCTGATTCAGCTAGTGATTCACCGCAACCCTCAGATCATCTTCTGCCGAATTACTACCCAACCAATTGTTCTGGAACCTAGTTGTTGTTTTGGTTTTGGTTTTTTTTTTCCAAGGAATTATTCCTAAGCAAAATATTCTGCGTTTATTTTTAGCAAATTTATATATTTCATATCCTTTTTTCCCACCATTTGTCCAGATCTTTCTGAATCCTAATCCTATCGTTCACCATACTTGAAACATCTCTTCACTTAATATCATCTTCAAGTCTCCCATTTCCTTAGGTCACTAATGAAAATACCAAGCAGAACAGGACATGGAACGAAATGCTTCTTTGCCCTGCACAGCCTTCCATTCTAAAAGGATCTCTCTGGGCATTCATTCACCCAAAAGCAGTTTCAATACCTCTTGCTTGCCTAACTTGCCTATGAAAATGTCAAGTAAACCAAATCAGAAGCCTGACTATGGATAAATTTCAGGACTTCTGCTGTTTTTTCCTTATCGGTCTAAGGAAATTAGCTTGATTTTACATGATTTATTCTTGAAAAAATATTTGTTGGCCAGTACACATCTCCTTTGTATGCAAGCTCTGGATTATCTCTTCCAGTATTTTTCCAGGAATTGAAACTAAATCTTTTTTCTCCCCTTCCTTCTTTAAAAAGTAAATATTCTCTTTTCCGCTTTCCCAGTCATCCATGCACTCACTCTATGGATGTACTTTGTGACCTGTTCTTTCTCAGTACAAGAACAAGATCTTTCCTCCTTCACACTAGCACTAATTGTGCTAGCCACTGGACTGCAGCTAACACCTTCAAAGGAAGGCTGATAAAAAGATAAGAATTACAGCTTTTTCAATGCCTATTTTGTTGATGGTTTTCCCTTTCTCATCCCTCCTAAGTACCAAACCAAATCGTTTTCTTTTTTTCCCCCCTCATTCCCAAAGCATTTATGGAACTGCTTGTTACCCTTGATGACTTTTGCTAAGTGTACATCATGTAACGTTTTGCCTTTTTTATATTGTCCCTACTAAATTACACTGACCCATTAATTCTTTTAATATAAATGCACAGAGTAAATACATGGTGCATTTCTCCTACCACTCATTTAAATCTTAACATACTATTTCCTAAATCACTACAGCTTTTCAGAGATAAACAAGGCTGAGAATTATCATTAGAGGCAGAGACAGGCAGTGGGAAGTGGCAAGGAGGTGGCAGAATGCCTTGTCCTAGGAATTCGCATAATTTTTAAAAATTTAACATTTCATACATTAAATTAAAATTATAAATTAAATTGTGTTATTAAAGGGCAAGACCCAGCCATGTGGAGTAATTGTACAGACTTGTTTTATAAAGCAAGCAAAGAACTGATTGAGGTCATATATACCAGATTTCAGTAGTGTAGCTTGCACGTTCACAGATTGCTCAGCTTCAGGATAAAAACCAAACCTTCTACTCAGAAGGTTCTTAAATCATCATCACCCCTTGCTATAGTCACTACTTTTATACAAGTCTGCTCAGTACCCTTGTACTTAAATTCCTATCAGGTTTTTCAGATTTCAGAATTGAAGGAAAGCAAAGGCTAAAGTCAGTCTGTTGAACTGTATTAGTACAGCATTATATAGCTTCAAGTGAAACAACACTTTCTGTTCTTTCACTGGTGACTCCTGCACCACCGTATAATAACCACACATGCATTATCATTATCAATTTTTTACTTAATTTTGTATGCTTAATCAGTCTGACTACTAAATTTTCCAAAGCATGTAAAAGTGACAAAACTAACAAACATATAACCTTTTGAAGCAAAAAAAAAAATCCTTTAGTCAGCTGATTCTTCTCCTTAACAGCTAGTGTATGCCTGCATACACAAGCAGGCATGCCTGAGAAGAAACTGGACATGCTAGTAAGTAATAAAAGTCTTGAAGGTAGTATCATGAGTTCATTCAGTTTAATTTCTCTTGTTTTAACCAGGCTCACCAGAACTACCATATTTTAGTGATACAATAGTACGGTTGAAATCTGTCTTCTCTTTTCCCCTACACTGTAGTTTGAGGCCCAAAAATAACCTGCTAGTTAGCTTCAGTTTAACTCATTGTTTACACAAATAAGCCAAAATGTACTTCTACTTGCAGAATGAAGTTGAAGCTTTCTGAAGGAGCACTATCAGCAATGTTCACCTAATTCAAGTTCTGAAGAGAGGGGCATTCATAGGAAATGTTCTCGGATTCTAGTATTTCTTGGCAATAGAAAAATGCCTGATTATTTGATTTCTCACCAATACAGAACAAGTTCTAATTGATTGCAGATGAAGAATTAAAGGTTCCAGGAACCTCATGGTTACATAGTTTATTTTTCAATTATGAGCTCTTTTCCAACTTTTTACAAAAATCAAATTAAAATATTAGATGTCATTTTTGAAAAGCAAACATTGTACTCCTGTATTTAGACAAAGAACGTGAGAGGTAACAGAAAAGGGCAGGATGACAATCCCAGAGCATTCAAAGTGACAAAGAGCACACAATCCAAGATACATTCACAGGTAATTCGGTCAACTCCAACATGTGTCCTAGCTACATCAATGAAACTGAGCACACGTTGACAATCACACTATCTAATTTGAGAGGTTCAAGACATGCTAAGAAATCCAATACATCATTTTCAGAATATCTTTCTAATAAAGCAACACATTAAGAATCTACTCTCTGTGTTACTAGCAAGTTGGTACTCAGCTTTAGTATATGTAACTATCCTAGATTTTAGTCTAGGGTTTAGTTTGCCAGTTTGAACCTAGAGCTATCATTCTTCAAAAACGCAGAATACATTAAGTTTCTCTCTGAAGACCTACATCAAATTCCTTAATTGTTTACAGAGCAAACTCTGCAAGATATGGAAGGTGTTTCAGTACACAAAGTGAACACTTTGCTTCCTGAAGCACTCCCAGCTCGGGCTGGGCAAGGCAGCAAGCTGGGACCAGCTAGGACCAGGGCACTTCACTGATATATGGCGCAATATACAAACACTAGCTCTCTAAACACTCTACAAATCATTAAAAAGCACGTGAATATTGTATCTGGGAACTTTCATCTCCAGCACCTTAGATGGTTGCAAATTCATTGCCTTTGATGAAGTAGCAGGCCTGTGTTCTCAAAGTTTTATTCTAAAAAACTGCAAGAGGAGCTAGAACTTGCAACTGAATCATACTGATGTACTTGGTTTACATCGAGCCTATTACACCCCACATGAAAAACTGCTCAAGTAACTGAATTGCTAGAGAAACACACTGAGAATCTTTTGAGGCAAAAAAGAAAAAAAACAACCAACAAATTTAAAGAAGAGAACGTAGACATCAAAAGCGTTGCTGGATTTTAATGCATCATTTAATGCTTTAATAAATATCATTAAAGTAGGAGTTCTTAAGCCTTTATATATTTGTTACCTTGATCTTCTAATTGAACTTTCACAACTGAGTTCTCTGTTGCTTTTTCCTTAGCATTCTGCTCTTCTTCCTGTGACCACTGCATGTGGTCCCTGCAAAAGGCAGTTGAAGAACCAGACTTTAAACAGAATTTTCCACAACCTTTTACCCAAGGAAAACAGTCACAAATCACTTATACTGACTCTAATATTTTTTTTTTATGCAAACAAATGACCACAAGAAGACTGACAGTTAAAAACTAAGTTTCAACGTATGATAGATAAAAACCAATTACTAATCAGGTAAAACTCAAGTGATTAATAAAAATCTTCCAGCTGCAAAGAGGCTGAAAGTAGTTGCATTTTTTTCTTAATAATAAGGTTAACTTATATCTCGTAAGTTGAGTGCATTTACAGGAAAGTATTTTGAATGTCCCATTGGAATTGAGCTTAGCTGGATATAACATAGACCTATCAACAAACACTCCGCTGCAAGAAACTTCTCACGTTACCAATGTTTATGATGAAGAACAATGGTCACTTAGCAAAGGAATCAGCTGTTCCTGAAACAGGAAGCATAATCCTCCTATTTGAGTGGAACAGGTGGAATTGATGAGCAGGATTTTACTTATTTGGAGAACAGAGACAGGAAACATTTAGAAAAAAGAAGAATGAGACATTCCTATGAAAAGACTGTAATGGTTCCAGAGTCTATGCTATCTATATTTGTGTAATGTGGTTAACTAACTGTCCTACTAATCTATTAAATGGTCACAGAACAAAGCCAAGATCTAACCCTAATGACTAAACTGTCTTCCCTGCAGATTGTGTTTGGATCGGGCCACAATGGAGAGTGCCCAAAAAGTGCTGCTGGCAGCTTTTAAAGCAAATCAGCTGTCCCTCCAAGTCATCCAGTCTGAACAGTTGCAGAAATCAGATTAAATCAGATAATATAATTCAAGTACTCTATTAGATCCTAATCCTACTGAAAGCTTTTGACCAAAATTTCATGGGTTATTATGGTGAAAGAAACAAGGTGCTAACTTGAAAAGAGTTGATTGTCTCAAAAAGCTAATGAGCATCTTCCTGTTCCATGCTTGGTGACATACAGGCAATTTAATTCTTAGACCTTCACTGTTCCTCTTTTGTTAATTGTGGGAGACTAATTGGTATGTATTTGTCTGCTTGCCTCAGACTTGATTTCCGTATCTCTACTGAAATATTTCTCATTATTGTCCCCAGCAAGTTGCCTCTCCCCTTCCTGTATTTGTTCCTAAAACAAATGTTTCTGTGCAGTGTCAAGGCTCTGAGAGACATGCTGTAGTAGAGTAAAACTGAACAACCAAAGCATTACTTGGCAGCCATCGTCTTGGAAAGACTTGCTTCCCTCACTGCTATCATCATTTTTGACCTTGTCTATTCCAGCAAGCTGAAACCAAGGATTATTCAGATGGCAATAATATCTGTCAGAAGGGCTGACTGTATGACTTGCTGTGGTATAAGCTTTAAACGATCAATTTTAATCCATTGTGTGTCAGTCAGAGCCCTTAAGGGCTCCACACACAATACCATAGGTGCTTAAATTCCTTCATCTTCATTGACACCTTTTTTTCCTTTTGTCCCTTGGAAATTCATAAAACTTCATTCTTGCCTAGTAATTTCTGTATGGAAGACCCCAAATGACACAATAGCAGCAGCACTTCTTGACTAAAATCTGCAAAAGAGGGGACACAGAATAACTGTTATAGTTTGGATACTTCAAATGAGGTACCAAAGAAAGCTATCAATTTTAACCACACCAGGAACTGTTAACATGAGTAGACTTGACATTAGACCAAGCAATGCTACTTTGAGTTCAGCTTATTCAACTTAATCCCTTTTCCATTAACTTGCTCACTAGCATTGGTTTTAGTTACTTCTGAAAGCCGACCTGCAAAAACCATGCCAATTACTAACCTGAATAGAATCAGACATTTTTTCCTTCAATGTTTAACATCATACATTACTTCTCTCTCAAAATGACGGAAAAGCACCACAGCAAATACCTAAAGCATTAGTTCCCAAATTTAATTTGCTTAGTTCTCCTAGCAGCACTGGTAGCAGCTCCTGGCTCCCTGCCAATTCACACACAGTCAAAAAGAAGGATGCCACTTCAAAGCTGATGAGTGGAAAAGGACATAAAAGCTCATACATCAATGCTAGGGAAGATGTATCTCTTATGCTCACCCTGCAGGATCTATTTAGTTCAACCTCCACTCATCCTGATCCGCTTATCTCCCTAGTGAGAGCCCTGCTGATTCAGCCACCTTCAGATTCGAGGACCTCCCTCCACTTCATAGCTAGGTTCTTGATTTATCAAGGCGTTTGCAACTTCCACATACTCTCTGCTCCAACTCAGTTTCAACCTGTTTTCCCTTGTGAGTTACCTGGATTCATCTACAGATCCACTTTCTGAACAACCCTGCTCCTTTCAATCCCATCTCCACCATCGATCCCAACCACCTGCGTCACAGTTTGGTAAGTCTTTATTGGACTGTGACTGAATGCTACCAAGAAAAACTGAAACTACGTATGATCAGTTATTTGGAAGGAAACTAAAAAATGAAACATTGTACCTTGACAATGTTACAGAAAAAGGACAGCCACCGCCTTAAAATCTCTTCCTACCTAGACTAGATAGCCTACATTTGAATGAGCATTCATGTAAGTAAAGGATTTTTCCACCTAGCAGGAGGTCCTGGAGTATGGAAGATGATTAAGATCTACACCACATATAGATTTACAAAACATGGAGACAAACTTTACACTCTTTTAAGACAATAACCATACAGCTTCCTTGACCAAGTAACTTACAGAAGTACAGATATCTCCAGACTTGGCCTTACTGTGGTATGTGTTGGGGAGCCCATGGTCCCCCTTGGGCACATCTAGTTTAGAAAATGGTAATAGGTGAAGATCTATTTGCATGTCTTGCCTCATGAGTTAAGCCCAAATTTAGAAACTAAAAAGAGTAATGAAGATATTATTAACCAGAAGACAATCTTCTGTGTCGTATTCCTCTCAAGACATTTTTATTCGTCAGTATTAGAGAAACTTTTGAAACAATTTAGACTAAAAAGTGACATGGACCAATTAACAAAAAAAAAAAAAGACTACTAAAAAGCACAGTAAGTTTTAAAAACTCATCAGGCTGGAAACTTTGGTTCAGAACAAAAGCTTGTCCAGTAACTTCTGACATTTCCCAGCAGGAGACACCTCTGAAGATGTAAGAATCGTACATTATTTTTTAAAAAGCAAGCTTAATTCCTGAAACTTGTCATCTGTTACTCCTATGTTACGGTACCCATTGGATATCATCAGTCACATCCAGTCGCTTTTCTAATTTTGCCAAATCCTTGCTCTCAAAAATGGTGACAGAATTCAATAACGTATTTTAAATTTATGTAGAAAATAGTTTCTTGTATACCTTCTGAATTCCTCACTTTTCATCAAGTATTCTTTGTTCTCAAGTTATGAACTATTACAATAAAAATTCCTGGTCTTCCAAACACATGTTAGATGTACAAACAGATAGATGTTCTTCTACTTTCTAGATAGACTTAGACATTCTTCTGTCCTTCTAACACTTCCTGTATCACTTATTCGTTTGTATTCATCTCCATTCCATGGTCAAAAATCCCAGTCTTTTCAATCCCAGTTTTCCCACTGTGATGACTAGCATTCTCACTCTTTTCTGAGCCTCCATTAATCATAAAAATACCTTTTAGAGATGGAGATGTACTGCTGCAAATCAGGGCAGTTCTTATTCTTGTTAACATGTACATGTTAATGTTTTCTCTGCTACTATATTGTTTATTTATGCTAAGATTCAATTTACTTCTTTTTATAATTGTGCGCTGTATGGGAATCTCTGCTGAAACTATCTCTAACACCTTCAGCACACCTTTAGGAGAACACAAGTAATTTACATGTTCCTTCTGAAATGGCGTCAGTTTTAGGATACAGCGCTAATCCAGTGTGCAATGCTATTGTATCCAACTGGTAACTTTCTGCCATTGTAACATGGACTACTCATCCTCTACACTTCAGTCTTCTAATTCATTACTTATCTATAACAATATTTTGCCTTTCATTCCATGACTACCTACTTGCACAGCAGCTTTTTCACACAAGTCACTGAGAACTCATAACTGTTACCTGTGACAGTCCCAACATTCAACATAGTAAATAACATACACAAACATATGAAAACCAGCCTTGAAGAAAGATCTCACCACATGTTATGCTCAAAAACCTTAGAAGGATCAGTTAAAATCCGTGACCCAAGTGGAACAGCTGGTCGTTGACTACTTTGGTGTCTCTGTTGCATCTTGCTTTTCCTCAGACATAAAGCAGAAAGCCTTGTAATGAAATTCATTTTGTTCAGAGACCTGAAATCACAATTAACTCAAATTACAGTTTTGCTGTAACTTAATTATTAACGTCACTTACAGGAGAAACTGCTCAAATAATCAAGAACCAGTATCAACTTTACTAATAAACTTTTACTATAATACCAATTTAAATGTTTTTTAGAAATTAGCAAGATTCCGTTAAGCGTGCTGAAAGCCCAAATAATCCAAAAGTAGAGTACTGGAATGAAACCAGTTGAAAGATAAATTATTTGGTATCATTCAAGATCCTACCAGGCAAGGGGAAAAAAAAAACAACCCCCAGCCACAGTGAAACACTGAACCAAGTCTGACATTGTTCCCTTGAGAAGACAAGCAAAAAGTGATCAGTAAAGAAACCACTTGTTCTAGTAGGTACACTCAGTCACTGAGACTGACAATTTTCACCCCACTCACTAGGTAACTGTCTTCACAGGATTTCATTCTACAGCTGTGACTGTGGGTTTACACTTTTCAGATAGGACACGGAAGATTTCACTTTTTTAAAAGTATAAACATTATGTCCCAGAAAGCATTCCAGAGTTTCTGACATGGATTCTCCTGATCCCTGTTAATGCCCTCTTCGAACTGAATGGTTTTAGATGTTAAATTTCAACTCGTGCAAATTATTATTACAAGTATAATTCTCTCTTATATTGCTAATTTCACTGGGAATCTCTTCCCACAGCATTCATGAAAGATAACAAGGGCATGTGGTTAGTACCAGCATTTTGTCTTGTTGGGGTTTGGTTTTTTTTTTTTTTTTTTGCACATTGTTGTTAATGTAGGCTTTCTAGGAGATTAGTAAAACAAAATAACCCTCCTACTACTGTTACCCTGACGTACTTTTGGTTTTTTCCTTCAAGTGTCCTGCGTATGACTTTAGAAATTATTCTCAGTCCTAGTCCTAGTTTTTCCTGCCTTTTTTTTTTCCTCTTCTACATAAACCACACATAC
Organism: Buceros rhinoceros silvestris; assembly: GCF_000710305.1. Taxonomy (NCBI): domain Eukaryota; kingdom Metazoa; phylum Chordata; class Aves; order Bucerotiformes; family Bucerotidae; genus Buceros; species Buceros rhinoceros. The sequence goes on along the minus strand of NW_010388353.1, from coordinate 5,901 downwards.
AAATTTAATGTACTGGAAATACAAAATGTAGTTACAAAAGAACAGGCATGGTTTAAATACAGATATTATTAGAAAACATTCTGTGCAAATTGGTTTCAAAATGAAGATTTTTATCTCAACAAAAACAGTACAATTTGATCACAAGTCTTGTATTGTGAACAAAAAAAGATCCATTTATACACATCAACACATCAATACAAAGCTGGCAAAAGAATAATTTCAATTAAGTGAACAATTCCTCATTTAAGGTGTACTTTTGAATGAGTCATGCTTCAGAAAGAACATTGTTTATTCATTTTAAGCCTACAAGTGGAAAAAAGAGAGAAAAGAAGATCAAAATTTCTTTTATTTAATCTTTGACAAATTAAAATAGAGTTTGCCCTTTGACTGTCAATGCCAAATAAAAACACTGGTCAATTTTGGCTGCTGGACTGCAACATTACCAGGATATGGGGCAACACCATAGTGAAAATGTAACATTTTTGTCCTACTAAAAAATTAAATAATTTTCTAATGCTAACAAGGTTATTATGGCCCTTTTTTAAAAAAATGTGGCTCAGCAATAATTCCACTTGTTTAAAGAGTACAAGTACATAGTTCCAGTTTAAATAGTACAAACTGTTTATGCTTTGTTTTTGAAAATATGTATGCATTTTTCATAACATAATGCATAATTAAGATATATGGAATATGATGAAAAAATAATTCGGAGACATGAAAATTAACACACCATGACAATTTCTGCAAAATGTGTAGTTTACATAAAGGCACTGTTCTTGAAAACAAAAACAAATAGAAAACCCCTAAAATCCCAAACCACAACCTGATTTAAAATTATTATTAAATAAAGTTTCCATAGATAAAGATCCCACGATTATGTTGCAAACTGTTTACAAATCCTCTTCCTCCTTCAATCATTCAAAAAGATCTGAGATAGTATCTTGCATTTCCTGTGCCAGCATTGACATTCAACACAAAATACAACGATTCAGCTGCTAGGCTAGCAACATAATTTTTCTTGGCTTTCTAAATATCTGAGTAAGAACATGAAAAGATGCACAGATGGGAATTATAGTCAGATGATTAAGATGATCTTGCATGAGTAAAATCCAGAGATGCAGTTCTTTTTATGAGAATGTGATCCTTTGAGCGATAATTGCACAAATTTAGCTGACAAATTCTGAAATACCAAAAAAATGCATGGAAGTGGGGTAGGTGGGTGAGTTTACTGTTGCATCCAGTGTTAAATGTGAAGGAACTCCTCGGAGACAGGCATGTTATGCATGCTCTCCCTGAGAGTTAGTGTGATCCACAGACCATGAAATTAATGGGCAATCTGGCTACTAAATGTTAAAAAGCATCTGAATGACTTGGAAGCCTAAATTACATTTTCAGAAGGAAGCCATTGTTTGATTGTTTCTCTAATTGATTTTGTTAATGAAACAGGCAAACACCTTTTCTCTTTGTCAGATAAGATCATACCCTGAAGCCATGACAACAAGAAATGTTGTCTGAAAGAATTAGGAGTTATTTCCTTATGCAGAGATATGGTCAGGAAGGCTTTAAGTTTGATTATGAATCAATGCAATTAAACTTTCATCTTTAAGGTTATTATCATAAATAATGGAAAATGCCTACATTTTGTGACAGCATAACTGTTTTTTTCAGGAAAAAAACTTTAAAGAAACAATGGACTTGGTAACTACACTCAAGAGCAACAGGAATTTTCCCCCCCACCCCCTGGAGCATTACCTTTTTTGCCTTTACAATTTTGTCATTGCTACAAATACAAATTAGGTCCTCAGCTTAGATGAGAAACTTCAAGAAAACAGCCTTAAAACTCCTCCCCTCCCCAAACAAACTAACACAGCATCTTTAGTGCAGCTTTTTGAAGGTGAACATGCAGAAGGCGGCATACACATCAACTGCCAGCTAGACCTGAAATAATACAGTTCTAATTAAAGTTGGCATTAAAAACTCTCGAGCAGTCACATCCACAGAGCAAAAACTAGAGATACGGGGGAAAAAAGAACTATTCTAATCTTTTTTAAATAGCAAATTACACACCAAAACCTATGCAAACCACTTAACTGATGAGTAAAATCCTTGAGAAGCATCAGTTCTTAGAGAAACGTCAGAAGAAAAAAACCCAACAAAACAAAACAGAAATAACCTGTCATTTCTGTCCAAGAGCCTAGTTCAGTGAACTTACTGGGTTAAAACATAGACATTTGACAGATCTCCAGCTACAAAGCCAACAACTTCTTCCACCTCCAATCACTAAGGCTATTTGTAGGGTCTTGATACAAAGAAAAAAAAAAACACCCTGTAGTAAGAAAAGTACGTGCAGCTTATGTTAGATTCCTAGACAGAAAAGTATTCTGGAAACAATGAACTTCGTAAAATTACTTCTGCTTGGCACCTAGAAGCTTATCTACACAACATTTGACAATTAATCCCCAATGGTCTCCTGTAAAGTGTAACTGATCTGTTTTATCACCATCAAACACTACCAAAATGCAAAACACCTTACATGAAACAGATACAAGTGGCAATCAAGAGTGAAAAACTCTTCAAGATAAGAGCATGAATTACTAGTTGTTATTTTTAAAATGAATACATATGAAAGTTTCTTAATATTTCCCATGAAGCAGGGGAGGAGGAGACACCTTTACTGTCAACAAGACTCATTTATTAAGTAAATGCTATTCTATTTCTACCAAATGACTAAACATGACCTCTTGGGGCTTTGTGATTCATCTTTCAATTATATACTTCAAAAAAATTGTGCAGATTTGAAACAATAGGGTATTTCACAACTTTTCAAACTCAGCAGATCTCAAACTCTCAACTGTTTTTCCTTCTCCTGCATCACAGCCAGCAATAACGCAGGCCTCCCTGTCAGCACGGAGCAACTTCAGTAAAACTACTGCACCACAGGGACTACCGAGAGGAAAAGGAAAACAAACCAAAAAGCGTTTTGACTTATTCTGACTCCTGCAGACACACCACAGTTAACACTAGTTAAAAAGCAACAGCAGACGAAAACCCAATAACCCCCAGCAGATACAATTTTAACCACGTACAGAAATGTTGAGTGAGAGCAGCCTGTCCTTACACCACCTGCCAGGTGGCCTCTTAAAAAGTCAAGCAAAGAAGAAATAGTTCATACAATGGTAGAGGGAGGGAGAGAGGAAAGGAGAGACATAAAACTGCTTGCTTACTGAAAACCTCTACGTGAATCATCATACATGCAGGAGATCAGCAACAGAATGTGAAGGTCCATTATTGGGGATAAAACAACGTACATAGGTACTATAACAACTTCTAAACGTAAGAAAGCAAACGTTCTTGAGAGCTTAAAAAAATGTATTATTTAATATTATTATTATTTAATTCTCTGATTTTGTATTCATTGAGAACTGTTTCTCAGACATTCTCCATCTTGATACTCCTGTTGGAATTATTCTGCTATATAAACTATAAGCCAATTTTTCAACAACTTGTAAGATTACAGAGTTTATGATTATATTTTTAATCCTTTATTTTTAAGAAGCAATCATACCGTTCATGTAAAAAAAGGGAAAATGTTCTTCAGTTTAGACTATGAACTGCAACATAAATTCTTGTTGGCGTGTCGGTCTATTGATCTTGCAAGACAGTGGAAGCAAAGACAATTTTCTTTGCAGTTCTGAGGGAATCAGCTACATTAGTTATTGCGTTTTCAAGCTAATGAGAACAGTTGGAAAAATGCAACTAAAGATAAAATAATGGCAACTGCAAAATCAAAGAGACAACAAGGAAGAAAGAAACAGGTACCGTAGAAATACAGATGTATTTTATTTACTGAATCTTTAATCAATTAATGTGAACATGAAGTAACTAAGAAAAGCATTTTATTTTAATTAATTGTATGGATAAAATGTGGAGTTCCATTGCTACAGGTGACTTACATAATTTGTTCTATCCTAAACTAAACCCGAGCTCCTATTTCTTTTTTTCACTTGCAAAGGCAGGTGATAAAACATTCTGACACAAGCTTGTAAAAAAACCGCTTACTCCAAAAATTCACAGTATTTTAAATAAATGTAGCAATTCTGTTGACACTTTAATATATTAAAACATTTTTACTGTTCTTTGTAAAAATTTTGTTTTGATCATAACGAGTTTTTTTGAAATTGCATTATTTCAATTTATAATGGAGATGTTCTGACTTCACTATCAAAGACTATTCTGCCCTTAAAATGAAGCTTCAATAAAGTATTTTAACTGAATTAAAAATATTTCAACTTGTGATGAATACATTCATTCTAACTGAATCCAAACTGAAGCTAAAACTATATTTTGATATCCTACAATCATTCTTGGAATGGAATTTCTACTTTTGTACTGAATCTATTTACAGTAACTTTTTCAGTGTTAATTGTTCTGCTGTTCCACGTTTGTAACACCTACTGAAAGCACACTCTGAAAGTGTCATTATCAATATTGGCTAAAATAATTTGAATAATAGAAATGAAGATACCAGTCACTCTTACTACAAATGTCCTAAATATCACATAACATAAAGAAGCAAATTCACAAGTAATTCTTTAGACTACTATCCTGTAAATACCTGTAAAATTTGTTTAACTTTACAGACAGGTTTTCTTTCCACCTATCAATTGTTTGTAGAATACGGGATTTAAATACTTAAGCATTCTGTGCAATCCTTTACGTTTTTCCTCTATCTTTTTGCTTTTTCCATGAGGTAATTCACTTACTTTCCTGTTATTTATGCAGCAGATTACAACACTAAACTGACTTAACTAAATTAACCTATTCACAAGTTCAACATCAAGAGGAAGCCATAAATGGTACACATAGCTCAGAAATAAGGTTTCCTAGTTACCCTGTGCACCCTCTGCTGGCTAGTGCTTAAGTAAGAAGAAGAAAAAAAAAAAAGTGGGGGGAAAAAGAAAAAGAAGCTGTCTTGATTTTCGGTATACATATACACACACAGTGAACATAAATCTAAGTCTCCAAACACATCTTTCAATCACTTAAATTGTTTTTCAACTCTATTTTCTATAAAATACTGAACACATAACTGTATTGCTTAACAATCACAAGATTATTTGTCCCAACACAAACCACGTGTTTCTATTATTAAAGATGCTGAGCACAGAGCTAAAGCAACATGGATTTTACTACTATCTATAATTTACTTTGAAGAACCTCATTCATTTACAATCCTGCAAGACCCTGGATGTCCACTTGGACTTTGCTTAGGTGTAACCTGCACTGTCAGCCCTGAAGTTACGGGC
>NW_010388353.1:0-462 GCF_000710305.1 Buceros rhinoceros silvestris | reverse complement strand
AAGAGCAACTGCAACCACCATGGTTGCGTGTTTAGCTCACTTCATCAGAAAAAGCACCAGAAAAAACACAGGAATCTGTCTTCTGATACTATATCAGATTCTTCTGATACTGTACCAGCAAAGATTAAAGGTGCCACTCAGAAATCCAGAACAGATCTGGAAACACATAAAAGATCAGCAAGTTCCACATTACCCCATTTTGGCACCTGGCCTGTGGCAAAGAAAGGGAAACGACTTCTTCCACAGACCTCATCTGCTCTGCTGGTAAGTAGCCGTCGATGAGAGTAGCAACCTTTGGGACATACCTGTAAAAATAGAAAAACAAAGTGTCACACACCAAGAAGTCGCTGCTGGTCCTGTAGTTTTAAAGAAATCCTTTTAAATCCTCTCTGCCTCGCCAAGACAGGGTACGCTCCATCTAACCCAGGAGCATCCAAGCCCCGCGGTCGATGCTCAGGCTGC
>NW_010388352.1:0-1292 GCF_000710305.1 Buceros rhinoceros silvestris | reverse complement strand
GCTGCCGGTGGCGAAGGACACCCAGCCCCGCTGCGACCACCCCGGAGTGCCTGGGAAGAGGGGCGTCAGCGGGCTGCTGGCACAGGGGCCCCTGCCTCTGCGGTCCCTGTGGTCATCCAGGCATCACCCCAAAATTTCTGGACTTTCCGCAGCTCCTGCTTCTCTCATCTAGAAACCTGACCGCAGGAAATTAACTCCCCGTCAGCGGGGGAAATCAGGAATATTTGCCCTGCTACCTGCAGACCACCTTCTGCTGGCCAGCAGGGAAACACTGGCACCAAGAAACCCTACAGACACACGTCCGGGCACAATCCGGAAGGCTGAACAAGCAAACGGCCCACTCGACGCATTGCTCCGCTGCCCTCCAGCCTGCCAGAGCAAAGTCTGTGCCTGCAGCCAGCCCGGGGATTACCCGGGCAGGAGCTGCCCGCAGCTCTGTCATCACCCGCTCCGGAAAATTGGGCAATAAAGTGATTTCACTGGACATACGCAGCTGTAAAAAACCTGGAGCCAGGGGAAACCGGCCCCATGGGAGCATCTGGCACGGAACCTGCAGCGACCCCGTGGATACCCCGGCCAGGAGCTGCCCGCAGCTCTGTCATCACCCGCTCCGGAAAATTGGGCAATAAAGTGATTTCACGGGACATACGCAGCTGTAAAAAACCTGGAGCCAGGGGAAACCGGCCCCATGGGAGCATCTGGCACGGAAAAGTCTGGAGTCTGGCTGTTCTGTCCTGGGTGGCTGGGAAGGAGAAAGCTCCAAAGCTCCTCTCCCAGTTCCTGAACACCCTGGATTTCCCCAGGACTGATTTCCAGCCTCTCTCCCTCCAGAGACGTGTCCCTGCTGCCTGGGGTGCCATGGCCACGCACAGCCATCCCCCCACAGCGGGGCGGGCGGCACCTGATGCCCGCTGTAAGCACAACCCAGGCAGAGCAGGACTGGAGAGGGGTGCGAGAGGGGCTGCTCTGTGGTGCGGAGCAGGGCAGTACGGGCAGGGACATGCCGGCAAAGCCCGAAAGCCTGGAGCGGTGTCTGCTGGCTCCACAGCCGTGCCAAGGAGGAAGCGGCTGCTGCCCAGAAACTTGGGAAGAATAACAAGACAACACCCTCCGCGAGAGCAGGAAATACCCTCGTACATGTCTCGTTAATAAATTAATGCGTTTACCCGCGGAAAAGCTCGCCCTGAAGCTCCTCTCAGCATTTTGAGTGACTTTCCGCACGGAGGCACTGGGAGCCGTGGGATGGGGGTCGGGCAGGCGCTGTGCTGGCTTCCTGTGCCCCCCAGCAGCTT
>NW_010388351.1:3045-3496 GCF_000710305.1 Buceros rhinoceros silvestris | reverse complement strand
TGGGGGAGGCAGCGCCCACCTCTGCACCTGCCAGCAGAGACCGTGGCCCAGGCTGGGCAGGGTGGTGGCCCCGATGGAGCAGCATCTCCTGCCACAAGCTGCCACCGCTGAGAGGGTGATGGCTCCTTCAGCAGGTTACAGAGCAGGGCCTTGTGGGGTGAGGGCCTGGCTTTCAGGTCCCACACAGCTGGGGGCTTGTCACCGCCAGGGCCCTGGCACCTGCTGCAGGATGGTTTTATCCTGCACAGTGCCCAGCGGGTCTGCCCGTCGGTCCGCTCCCCGGCGCGGCACGGGAATAGCTGGGCGTGCTCCCAGGGCTGGCTGCCCCCCTCCACGTGGCTGAGCAGGGAGGGAGACGGGTGGCTTTCGGGGTGCCAGGGGAGCCCAGAAGGTGCTTTATAGTCAGGAACACTTTTACACCCCTGGCTGCAGCATCTTGGTGCTTCCACGG
>NW_010388351.1:2156-2871 GCF_000710305.1 Buceros rhinoceros silvestris | reverse complement strand
GGCTTGGCAGGGGCAGTGCCCCCGCGCCGCTCTGTGGGATGTGCTGTGTCACCTGGGTACAGACGTGGCCTTTCTTGCGAGGCTCTGAAGCCTCGTTCTGCAGGAAGGGACGGCTGAGCGCCGCAGTGGTGAATTCTGGGCAGATGCTGCTGCTCCCAGAACCACTGTTAGGGATGATGTTGCCCAATCTTCGGCCCATTTCTTCACCTGGAGATGAACAGGGAGAGGCACTGGGGAAGCAGTGGCTGGGGCTCTGCTGGGGCGCTGCAGCTCAGTGAGAGATCAGGCCCGGGAGAGAGGCTGGAAGGGTTTGTGTGGTGGAAAAAGACAAACCTGCATATCCCTAAAGTGAGAATATTTCTACAAATTCTGGTCAGTGTCTAATTTCAGCTTCTGAATACACCTTCCAGCTGCTGCAGTCCTCTAGCCAGAACTGACCTGGCTGCACTGGTACTTGGCACGTGGTAATTCTGCGGAGTTTTGTTCTAGGTCGTCTCTCGGATCAGAGGGTTTCCTGATGCGAGGCACAGGGACAGCCAGGTCCCGTGTGGCCAGTGGTGCCTGTGCTGCGGGCGCGGCTATCCTGAGCGCACAGGCAGGATTTGTCCCGCAGCCGGAAGAAAGCCGGGCTGCCTGCAGCGGGGCAGGCGCTGGCTCTAGTCCATGCCGCTCTCCTCGACAGGCAGGGCGAGGAGGGGCGGGGCCCTTTTTCTTT
>NW_010388351.1:419-2072 GCF_000710305.1 Buceros rhinoceros silvestris | reverse complement strand
CTCCTCGACAGGCAGGACGAGAAGGGACTGTGCCCTTTATCTTAAAATTGCTGCTTAAGAGCTGCCTCTGTTGAGACGTGTGGTCTGTCGTGGTGCTCTAACACTTCCGAGAGCGTGCTGTGAAAGCTGGGCACTGGCCGTCCGCTCTTAGTGTCATGAGGGAGGAAAAAAGAAAGGGACAATTGCACTGTTTTGGGGTATGCTGGCAGAAGCCAATACTTTTGGCTTAATCCTGCCAAAGCCAGCTCTGGCTCCTCAGACCTGTGCTGATGCGTAAGCTGCGCTTTCAGACCCTTTGGGCTGCAAGTCGTGGCATGCACAGCTGGCACTGCACGGACCTGGCTCTCTGGCTGGGCACAGCTACAGCCTTTGCCTGCAGTGCTGGGGGGAGCTGGGGTCAGGCTTGTCACATCGTGGCGGGTGCAGCTCAGCAGAACGTTTCCTGCACTGTCATGCGGTGGAAAGGCAGAGGAAGGGGTCAGGAATCCCGACTGTCCGTGCCGAGGGGCTGGGGTACAGCAGCGCCTTGTGGAAAGCAACAGGACGCAGCCTGCACGTACGAGCTGGAGACACAGTCTGGTCGTACGGCGTATGCAAGAACGTGGCAAGGTCCCGGCAGCCCTGGCTGGAGGAACGAGACCGCGCTCAGGTCTTGCTGCTGGTGCCTTGGATCGACTCTGGCTCACAGGTTTGCGGATGCTGAAGGAGCTGGTTAAGGGAGGGCCATGCCATTGCTTTACTGGGACCTGTCTTTAGCTTATCTGTTCTTCTGGTTTCTCAGCGCCTGCCATTCCCCACAAATTCATAACCCTCCTCTGCCCAAGCCCTGCACCGCCAGTGCTGGCTGCAGCTGAGCACCAGCGGACAGCTGGTTTCTGGCCTTGGGGTGAGTCCCATTTCCCCGCCCTGCTGTGGTCCAGGACTGTGGCTCCGGTGCTGCCCAGCTGATGCCTGCTCTGTTCAGCTTCTGCCCAGGGCTCTTGGGCCTCAGGAGTCTCCCAGCCTCAGCATACCCCTGCTCTTTGCTCTGGCACATTGCTCCTGCAGGACGTGCTGCTGCCCCTTCCCTGCCTGCTGCTGCTTGTGTTTCCTGCTGCGGTGACCCAACCCTGCCTCACTTCTCCTGCCATCAGCCTGAGTCGATGTGTGCTCCACAGCCTGCGTGGTCCACCCCGGCGCCTGGTCGGGGAGCTCTGCGCTGCAGGGTGGTGCTGATGGTCCTCAGCCTCCCAGCACTGCTCACCCGGCACTGCCTCTCCGTCGGCAGGAGCATGGCCGTACCCGTACGCTTGTTCAGCTGGAGTGCAGCTGTGGGGACAGTTCCTGGTTTGTGCTAAAGGGCTGTGATCCCTCCCCGTCAGTGGCGCTGATGGTCCTCAGCCTCCCAGCACTGCTCACCCGGCACTGCCTCTCCGTCGGCAGGAGCATGGCCGTACCCGTACGCTTGTTCAGCTGGAGTGCAGCTGTGGGGACAGTTCCTGGTTTGTGCTAAAGGGCTGTGATCCCTCCCCGTCAGTGGCAGCTTGGTGGCTGCCCGGAGCGCTCCATTACACGCCGCACGAGCGGTGCTGCGCTCCGTGGTCCCCATGGCCTCTCCTCTGAGGCTCGTAGCCCAGCACCTACTTTCCTGTTCCCTCACTCTCTGCCGTGCCG
>NW_010388351.1:0-248 GCF_000710305.1 Buceros rhinoceros silvestris | reverse complement strand
TGGGCACGCCGGTGCAGGAGCGGCGCCCCCGGGCCCCCAGCCTCTCCCGACGGCTGCCCCGCACGGCAGAGCTGTCCCCGTTTTCTGCCGAGTGGCTCAAAGAGCTGAAATAAAGTGACTTGCCGCCGGAGGCCGGTTTGGGCTCTGTGGAGGTATGGAGGCCACTGTTGAACCAGGGGTGGGCAGCGTGCGATGCCCCATCTGTGCCAGGCCGGCCACAGCCCCTGAGCCGCGTCCCTCGCGTGGGT
>NW_010388350.1:532-961 GCF_000710305.1 Buceros rhinoceros silvestris | reverse complement strand
TACAGGTGAGCGGCTTGACTTGGCGTCGTCCAGTTTTTGGATTTCTCTTTTTTTTTCTTTTTTTTTCTCCTTTTTTAACAATTTCTTACTTAAAGCCAAAGAGTCCGACGTTTTCTTTTTTATTTTATTTTTTTTTACAAAAAAAAAGAAAAAAAGACGAGAGGGACGAAGAACGAAGTTTCTTTCCTCCGGCAAACGATACAGGTGAGCGGCTTGACTTGGCGTCGTCCAGTTTTTGGATTTCTCTTTTTTTTTCTTTTTTTTTCTCCTTTTTTAACAATTTCTTACTTAAAGCCAAAGAGTCCGACGTTTTCTTTTTTATTTTATTTTTTTTTACAAAAAAAAAGAAAAAAAGACGAGAGGGACGAAGAACGAAGTTTCTTTCCTCCGGCAAACGAGCCCCTTGGCGGGGCGAGGCTGCCGGCAAAT
>NW_010388350.1:0-342 GCF_000710305.1 Buceros rhinoceros silvestris | reverse complement strand
ATAGGAAAAAAAAAGGGAAAAAACCCCAAAAACACCAAAAAAAAGGAACCGCAATCCCCCAACTGATAGAAAACTGATGGGAGAAAAAAAAAGTCAAAACAAAGACCGAAGCGAGAACAGAGAAGACCGGGATTTGCCTTAACTCCACTTAAAGCCCAGTTTGAGGATCCGTGAGGATAGTTGTGAGAGCTAGAGAGGTCGTTTCGGAGGTCACACGAGTCAGGTAGCTGAGGAAGTTGCACCCAGTGCAGTCCGTGTCTTTTGGAGAGCGGTGGCCGCGGCGGCACCGGTGACAGCGGCGGAGTCCGAGGGCGGCTCAGCGGGACGCGCTCTCCAGAGGAA
>NW_010388349.1:2639-2931 GCF_000710305.1 Buceros rhinoceros silvestris | reverse complement strand
GCTTCATTTTTGTCTGGTTCCCAAGACTTGGGCTTGAGCCGAAGCTGCACCCAGAGCTGCTGCAAAGGAAACCGTTCGCGGCGGAGGGGATGGGGCCACACAGGGCTGGAAGTGAAGGAAGTGGGACCCGGGTCTCACCTGGTCCCTGCAGCGAGGACCCAAGAGAGCTGGGGCCTGAGCCTCACTCTCTGCACTTAGAAGAGGGACGAGGAAGAGAACATCTGTGCTTTGGAGTGTTTCAGAGCCTCATCAGGGCAAAGCAGTGTTTTCCCCCGTCCCCAGGATTCCTGTT
>NW_010388349.1:2018-2392 GCF_000710305.1 Buceros rhinoceros silvestris | reverse complement strand
GGTCCCTGCCCTCCGCGCGGGGCCGGGAGCGCGTTCCCAGAACCCAGCAGTGGGAATCTGGTGTGTTTATTTGCAATCCAGCGCTGACCCTGCGACTGGGAGGAGAATGAGTCAGCTTCCAGTTCAGGGCAGGGTTCCTCATCGGGCCTCTCCTCTCACTTAAAACGAGCACTGTTCGGAGATGTGGCAATTAGATCATGTAATTAAATCGGCACTTCTAACGAGCGACAGGCTGACACCTTTCCAGGCCAGCCCTTCTTGTGCAAAGCAAGCGGGGTGGGGAGCAGCAGAGCCCCCAGACCGTCTCTTGCAGGAGGAACTCCCGAGGCGCTGAGTCGTGCCCTGCTCCCGAGGAGCTCAGTTCTCCTGCCGCC
>NW_010388349.1:1010-1219 GCF_000710305.1 Buceros rhinoceros silvestris | reverse complement strand
GACGAGCCCCGGCAGCGCCCGAGCACCCCGGGGAACAGCCGGGCTGGCTGCTCTCCCCGTGGGTCAGGGCAACCCACCAATGTTTCTTTGCTCCTCCTGGACCCACGTCACCCCCGGAGGACGCTGTGGCCCAGGGGGGCGAGGCAGGAGTCTGTCCCAGGCCCACCCAGGGTGGGAGCAGCCAAGCTGGGCGCAAGGGTGACCCCATC
>NW_010388349.1:435-830 GCF_000710305.1 Buceros rhinoceros silvestris | reverse complement strand
GATCCTCACAGGGAGCTGCTTCGCTGAGCCCCAGCTCCTCGCCTCCTCACCCGTACCCGATGGTACAGCCTGGCATCTCTTCCCAGGGTTGCCAAAGCAACGGCAGAAACACAACAAACAGCAACACCACACAGCAGACAGTCGGCAAACATTCCCCTCTTATTTTCTCCCCAGTTCGCTTTGTGCTTTTTCCCTTCTCCCACAAGGAAGCTGCTACCATCGGAAGGCAACAACGATATTATTCTTCAGTGCCCGAAGCCTGCGCCATCCCAGCAGGAGCAAAGCCCCCGGCGCTGCTGGGGAGGAGCCCAGCAAAGCCGTGCTGGACCCCGAGTGCGATGCGGGTGTGAAGTTGCTCACCTGCCTCCTCAGGGCTGCCGGCGAGGTCTCCGCGG
>NW_010388349.1:0-282 GCF_000710305.1 Buceros rhinoceros silvestris | reverse complement strand
CGAGTCAACAGGACTGCGCCGAAGCCAGGTTGACCAAGTACGGCGAATCGCTCCTCCCAGTCGGCCGTGTTGTTCCCCCGGGCTGTTGGGACGTCCCGACCTCGGGGCTGGGGCGCACCCAGTATGACCCCAACGTTTACATCAGCTTCTATCCAACAGCGCGATTTGGAGGGGGTCTGGGGCTCAGCCCCCTTCAGCACGGGGCAGGGAGGACGTGAGCATCCTCCAGGCTGAAGCAGGAGCAGAGGACGTGGCCACGGCCTGGTGCACCCGCTGGAGGGG
>NW_010388348.1:0-3715 GCF_000710305.1 Buceros rhinoceros silvestris | reverse complement strand
TATCTGAGTCCTTTTTTTTTCCCTCAGTTTTTTTTCCCTTTTTCCTTTTTCTCGGTCTATATATAGTAGAGTGTAAATGTATGAATTTATTGTTTATTAAAAGTTTGTTTCAGCTTTTCCAAATGCAGACCGAGGCGTGAATTTCTTCCTTCCCCTTTAAAGCCTTTCTGTCTCTGGCAAGACAGAAGGAATCATTAAGGATTCGAGGAGTTATTAAAGTTATTATTACCTCGGTCCCTTGACCCTTAACAGCCTATATATACATAATAGTGTATAGTTGTGTGGTTTTATTGTTTATTAAAAATTTGTTTCAGTTTCCCAAACGCAGACCGAGGTGTGAATTTTCTTTTTTTCCCTTTAAACCCCTTCTGTCTCTAGCGGCACAAAGGGGATCGTTAAGGAATTCGAGGAGTTGTTACCTCGGTCCCTCAACCCTTAACAGATACAGAAGTCAAACAGTAGAGGTTACAATTTCCTTCTCCACACTGCCCATCTCACTTCTTCTAGGATCTTAGTTAACTGCCAATTGCTTACCAAAGATATGTTGTCCAAGTTATCAATTTTATAACCAGACTGTGTAAAAGAGCTGAATTTTTATTTTAACATGTGATCTGACTTTTAAAAAGATCCCATGGGATGCTACTTGGCATATGATTTCATTTACTAGAAGGCATCTTTTCTATGCAGGATGATGCTTAAAGGTTTACCTTGCACAATGACATACCTATTATTTATATTTCATATTTACATGAGAGTAAGGCAAAGATATGTTTAAAACTTTTTTTTCATTTTGCTCTTTTTTTTGAAATTCCACAGCAAACAAATCCAATTTGATATAAAAAGAAAAAAACCACCAAGTAATTTACTGTCATGCAGGCCATGACTCTCTCATTCTTTGCTTGGTAACATTTGAACCTGACAGACAGAGGGAAGCTTCTACAGTGCTAAGAGACAGAGAAGCCTAACTAGAAATGAATCCTGATTAGCCAGAAAATTAGAAAAAATAGAAAATCCACACAGGAGACAGATACTGAAAAATGAGCTTCATAAATTTCACCAAAGCTCTACATTTAATCTGACATAATTCAAAATAATAGTATTTGAAATGCACGATAGACTTCTACACTAATCCACTATAGACTAATTATCAACTGATAGAGACCGGCATTATAAAAGGGAGGAATTTGAGCCACAGAATTATCTCAAGTAAGAAAAAATTACCCTTGCAAAAAAATTGGGAGGCTAGTCCCTCTGAAATCACTGGTAATTCTCATTCTCTTGCTGATTTCAACATGGCCATAGTTTTTCTCATGATATTTGCATTAGGACCAGTCATTAAAAAGAATTATGTGTTTCATCATTCATCTGGGAATACATAGTCTGTGATTAGGCCCCTAGACACTACAGAGAAGTATTTATATGTTGTTTGCATTGTGATAAACTGCCAATAGTTCATAAACACAGAAATAGAAGGTCTGCAAAAGCACTGTTTGTTGGTAGGACTGTGACACTGAAATGTTTCACTTACACTTGGTTCATATTGAAGGTCTTCCCTGTAAACTCGAAAGTTCACCATCAAAAATCAACCCGCAATGGAATATAAAACAGAGTGACTAACGACCTGCCTAATCATAACCTTGGCCAGGGTTCATAAATGTCAGCTACCTTAAAAATGAGTCTTGACACGAGAAGAGCTTTCTCAATAATTTTCTTCCAATCAGATGTTTAGAAAAGTTATCTGTTAAATTCCCGCTTACAAGTCCCTTTCTGGGAGATGTGATCTAATAAATCAATACTTTGCGATTTTTTGTGATTGTAATACTTTGCTTCTGCAGAGATTAAGAGATAGTACAGAAGGAATAAAAGCAAGGGATTCAGTATAAATATTTTAAAAATTCAATTAGTGTTTAGAACAAAATTTACTTTAATAGATCATTTTGCAGGTATGTAAACTTGAGATCCATTCACAACTGATGATAGTTAGAATACTACTGAAAAGCTGGCTATGCATCTTCCCAGTTTTCTTATATATATGTTCTATAACATACATATGTGCTTATAGATCATAATTATATAGGTATTTACAAGATATGTATGTTTTACGCAGGTGTGTTTTACAGAGAAAGACATGTCCCTGGCATGAAAATTAACTGCTTCAGCACAGATACTGCTGAACTACTGTGTTCATCATAGCTGAAAATAGCTGCACTAATACTCACATATGTGCCTTATTTTCCCCTTTTTGAATACTTGTATACATCTCATTAATAAGAACCTCACAGCTGTAAGGGATGCAAAAATGTTTTTGGCATAAAAATATTTAATTTAAAAACCATCAGTAACACACTTTTGTACCTTAAGCAGTCTTTTAAAACTTGCCATTTTTAAAGGTCTTTGAGTTGCTTGATGGAGTTTCAACTACTGTGACTATTCCAGAAACCACTAAGAAGTCTAATTGTTACCCCTAAAGGATCAAGAAGATATGAAACTTCAGAATTATTATTATTATTATCATCATTATCATTTGCACATTTTAGAAAATAAGGAAAAGGGTTTTTTATACTTAACATCTAGATTCAACAAATGTGGAAACTTAAGGGAAATACCTGTGATGGTCCCAGTTCAGTGTCTAGATAATGCAAGCTACATTATAAAACTAAGATTTCATCATTTTGTACAAATAGCATTTTATGTTAAAGGTATCCCCAGGCTTACGGTCAGAAAGGCAGCAGTTTACTTGCTGGAAATCTTTCTGCAAGTTGAAAGGGACTATATAATTTAAACTAGTTTTTGGTAATCGTTCTTGAAATCTCCTTAGCAATTTCAAAATTAACTGTGTTGCCTTTAGCAACACAGTAACATAAACTGGCTAAGGCATCTACATAACTCAATCTCTTCAACATTCAGCCTCTTTGTATCTCAGTCATGAACTCAACATTGTATTCCTCATCATACCTTATCTCATGATACGTGCTTACAAAAGTCCACCGACTGTGACTGAAGCATTACTGCCTTTTGCCAGGTTATCAGAAAATTTACACTTTTAGTGATTATTGCCTTTCTCTGCAGACAGGGACAACAAATGGAGTACTTACAAAAATCTTCAAAATAAAAGACAGAGAAAAGTAAGCATCCCAGGAAGTAGGGAAAAGTATTGTTTTAATGTTGTGAGTATTGAATTTGTTTTGTACATTATCTAAGGGGAAAATATTTGGACCCTGGCGTTGAGCTGCATTAAATAATTTTTGTGGTTATCAAATTTTGTAGCCTAGCTTCAGCTTTCAGAAGTTGCCAAAAAAACTGTTTTCTGTTTTGTACACTGTATGGCTATAAACATTATCAATTAGATAAACTGACATAAAATTGCTGGTCATTCAAAAGCAAGAACTTCCCCAGGAATTGATAAAATTCTACCAGATTCTTAGAAGTCAAGGCCTGTGTTTATGCCATAATCATTACACAGAAACAAAAGTCATTCAAAATATAATAATTACTTTGCATTCTTCTGTAAGGGGAAAAAAAAACACTAAAAAAACCAAACCACACTTAAATCCATTTCCCCTTTCAAACCTAACCAGCCGCAGTTTACATTCACAATCTGTAGTCATGTTTTATTATTTGATTTCTCTTTTATTTAAATGGCCATTCAGCCAGCTTTAAATATTATCAATTTCTAGGCAAATGCCTGTGGGCGTGACCCCCCGGCCGGTCCGGG
>NW_010388347.1:1095-4239 GCF_000710305.1 Buceros rhinoceros silvestris | reverse complement strand
CTTGTCCCAGCGGCAGGCTGGGAAAGGCACGCGCAGTCTCTCTTGCTCGCTGCTTCTTAAAGAGACATTGTCCCTCCAAGGAGCTCCAGAACCAATGACGGGCAGTGGCAGTGATGTACAGGGGGAGGAACACCTTAACTGATTTGCTTGTTTCTGATGTCAATGAAACAGGTTTTATGTTAAACCAGGAGATTAAGTTTAAGGTGCTCTGTGTTTTGAGACTACAGATAGTATGCTGAAACCTAGCTGATGGAGAAAGAAAATGAATAATGCAAATTAGGACTGATACAACTTTATTTCCCAGTAAGGTCTTACTGAACATGCTAATATGTTTAACTATTCTTTTCCCAACAGAGGGTACTCAGGTCTGGGAGAGACAAACAAATTCTGGCTTGCATTACCTAATTCACTTTTCAAAAGGGCTTTGCTAATCACAAGATAGTGCCTCTTTTCAATCTTAAATGAAGATAATCTTGGAGGTTTGTATGAGGCTGATCTCATTTCTGCTTTCTGTATTACTGGTTTTCGTATTTATTTACGCAAACATAAGAAAGAGGACTGGTAGTATGAACTCTGCCATTAGTGTTCAAAAATACCTACTGGTGTTTTGTTGGATATCCATTTCTTAACATTTTTGCAAATAGTTTTTTTTTTGTAATAGATGCATTTTTTTACTTAATAGATGCACAGATCTTTGCAGAAGTCATTGGGGTTGCATGAAGTCAAGAATCTGTCTTTATGTACAGCGGATCATCAAAAATGGGTTTGTCATACACGTTTTGAAAGACTGCATGAAAACATTTGCATAATACAACCATAATAGAGCTACTCCACTGTGATCCATCACCTCAGCTCTCAAACACTCCCAGCAGGGTTTATGCTCTTTTTCTACAAAAAGATAAAATTAATTTACTAAACAGATCTTATTTCCCTACTTGGTGTTAAAATGTAAAACATCCATTTCCCCCCCCCAAACCTATGAAAAATATGTTTGTACTTCTTATTAGTTTTCTTCTTAAACAGTGTTTCCTTTTGTACATCTGCTGAGATGTCTCTTCACATCTTAATTTTGTGCAGAACGTGGTGGGCTTAAGGGACTTGATTGATTTCCCACCTGTTTACAGGAAGAATAGAAACCCATAGAAAGAAAAATCAGTAGTTTTTCCCTTTTCCAATGCTAAGATTACTACTACATGTTGCCATTTAAGTTTTGTGCTTTGCCTGGACTGTATGACTGTTTGTGATAACAAAGGTAAGAACAAGATATCAAGAAATCACTCTTTGTCTGGAGTCTATATTCTTTTACATATTTTCTTAACAATAATTAACTGAGATTCACCTTTATTCTTAAACCCAATTGAAATGTGCTTTTTTGCTTTAAAAAAAATAATCTGTATTCTGTGTAGAAAAGCCAGATAAAATAGTATCATAGGTAAACTCTCCTGTGCTGTGAATCTCTCTTGATGGTTTCCCCAAACTGCGAACAGCCAAGTCCTATTGGCTGTTTGTCACAGCGTAAATTCTTATCCCGTTCCCTGGCTGTTGTCCATGTCCCTCCCTGGCCACCCCCACCCTCCTTCCATTAATATGTAGAGCTCATTTCACTAGTTGTTGACTATCAGGATCTGCTGGTATGAACTGCATCCCATTTCAAATTAAACGGCATGCAATTTCAAGTGTCCACAGAGACTCTGGGTGAAGCTTCATAGGCAATTTCACTGCAAAATTAGAAGACAAAAACCTTGAGCGTGATTTCTTTCACGCAACCCCTGGAAAATATGAGACTAATTCTTGTGTCTCTCAGCCTTTGACTTAAGAATGATGGATATGTCTGGGGTCCTGCTTCCTAGTCTGAGTAATATAACCCTTTCGCTATTACCATGCACTTTAAGCAGATACACTCTGAAAAGCAGCAGAGAGGGAAACAGTTTAACCCTACCTTAGATCAGACTGGAAAAATATCATCACCGAACTCTTCTGGCAGGTTATAAAAATTGCCTATATCCCTTGCAGGAAGAAAGCTTAATGAACGAATCTTTAAATGTTATCTCTAGCATTTACTACACGACACGGAGAGCTGTGCAGTTTAGACAAAGGACTAGTCAGTATACCAATGATGAGTAGCCCTGAAATAGATATGAATGGAAAGCTGTTAACGAAGACTTACAAAATAGTTCCAATCAGTTACCCCTCATTAGTGCTGTGACAGCCTTCTGCTATAGTATATTTAACATCCAAATTCTGTAGTTTTTCTATGATGGCAATCTATGAATTGATAATGTAACTCATCAATTTTATAAATGTGGTTTATCCATGACTGTAATTTAAAGATGTGATGAAATATATTACTTGAGTTCTTAATAACACTGGCAGTTGCATGCCTGTCAATCACAAACCTGAAATGTTTGAACTGTTTCAAGATGCATTGGACTTCTTGTTGTAGTTTTTTAATTGCATTTATTACAATACTCAAATTGTATGCAAGATCTTAGAGTGTTTGATTTAATCTGACATTATGTATATTATAGCCCTTTAAATCATGCTCATTCAAAACAAATGACTCCTTTCAGTTTAGTACATTTCACCCTTTGAGGCTGAGATGGCACTACATGTCACATCTGGCAACAGCAAAGGGTTATTAGTATGACTGACCCAGCAGTCAGTCCAGTCTCTACACCTCTGATAACGGAAGTATCTTCTTTTTATTCTCTTACTTTTCCTCACTGTACTTCACCCTTCAAATTTGTACCATTACATTGAGAGGTAAAATTCCCAATGGGTCCAAATCTCATCATCCACGAAGACTTAAATGCACTGACTTGCCATAGAGGAATTTCATATCCAGCTCGTATCCAAAGTCTCTTGTTTCAGGGGCATTTTTTGGTGGAGGTTTTTTTGGTTTAACTGAAACCATTTCTGATCAACCACTAGGAAAAGATTAATAACCAACTAACCAAAGACCTGAAACATTAGACACTATCTTACAGCACAGCAAGAAATGCTGTGAAATACTGAAGACAATATAGACAATGTGAGATAAAAATAGAACCAGAGGATTCACAAGTCAGAACCATGACTTCGGTTTCAGTCTTTTAGGAAACCCTTAAGTCTTTCTTAAAGACCCTACCATCTTGTCCAGCACAC
>NW_010388347.1:0-956 GCF_000710305.1 Buceros rhinoceros silvestris | reverse complement strand
AACTTTACCACCTCTTTCCAATGCTGACTTGTAGGTAAGCTCTGAATCATTTCTCGTTTTTCCTTTAAACTCTATGATCAGACTGGACTCTGCAGGATTCTTTGAGCTCCCTTCAACATATTTTTCTTTCTCTTATTTTCTTCCTTGAGAAGTACTTACAATACTCTTGTGGCCAAGTTTTATACATGTTCCTTTCATTGTGAACCAAGGTGTTATGCCCAAGACCTTGAAGAAACCATAGCTATAACAGAAAGATCTGTTCAGAAGATTTGTTAGGCATTAGGTTACACTTTAGCTTTCAGTTTCATATTGATGAGTGTCCTGAATTACATTGCTGTATTTTAAGCACAGAGGAATATTAGGCTAATTGTAGTAAAAACTTGCAGTGTTAAAATCTCGGTACCACATTTGAAGTACTCTAAAACTTTGGAATTTCCTGGTGCAATGAAATTCAGCTTTTGCAGTTTGATCATTTCTTGGAAAGACGTGGTCTGGAATTTGAAATATTTAAGGTTTAAAATGTTAATTTAAGTAGCTGCTACCTCATACACAGGATTTTAACAGGAAGGCATATGACTGCATATTTTTTGTGTAGGAAATTGAGCTTTGTATGTATGCTTGAGTATGTGTAATATGTACCTCTTTGTATACATCTATAAACTCACTCTATAAATTGCCTGTACACAATCTTTTATGCAACCTACACAAACAGGAATTTATTGCCTTGTGTTAAAAACACTGGATTGAAACTCAGTGGGTTTTGCCTACTTCCCATACAGATGTCATAGTGAATATGAAGTAAATTACTCTCCTTATATTTCTGCTCTCTGTAGGCAGGTCATTTTTCTTTTTTATCCTCAACATCTATCAGTCTCGCCTTTATGAATTACAGAGAGAAAACACTGTTTCTTACATATAGAAGGCCAGGGTGGGAGGAGGTGGGGGGGTGGTGCAGA
>NW_010388346.1:29528-30913 GCF_000710305.1 Buceros rhinoceros silvestris | reverse complement strand
GTGCCCTGCTGACGAGTGTCCCAGTGTGGAGCCTCCCGCCAGAAGCCCTGCATGCCACCCGGCTTGTGCAGCACCGGCACCACCAGTAGCCCCATTCAGCCCAGATTTCCCATCCCAGCCTCCCCGAGCAGCCTGCCCGGCGCGGAGCCATCGTGCTCCCGGCAGCTCCTCACCCCGAGCTGTCAGCCCTGCCTTCTGCCAGGATTTTCTCTTTTTTTTTTTTTCTATTTTCTTTTCCCCCTCCAGAAGTGCTGATGGACAAGTTGAGTAACCGTATCTGCTTGTTACAGGACATCTTGAGGCTGATTGCAGAGGTCAGGACTCAACTGGAAAGACCGCAGCGGGTTGCTGACTGGCATCCACGGTCCAGATAAGATAAAAACAACTGATGACAGCAGGGAAGTGAAACAGTCATCTCAGCACTTGGATTAGTGCCCGGCGAAGAGGAAGGGAGGAAAAAACCCAAGGAGGGCCGGTGGGGAGGGGAAGGGGGTGGAATATGTATTAGAATAGAAACTCTGGAAAAAGCTATCAGGAGGCAGCAGATTTGGGTGTTAAATATTTATGAATTAGCGGCACTTGTCGCGTTCTCTCTGAGCTGCGAGTTTGCAGGGTGGGCGCGCGCGTGGCTGCAAGCCCTCCGCTGCCACGCCGTGCTGTGCCGTGCCATGCTGTGGCAAAGAGTGTCGCTCATGGTGGGAAGAGCGAAGGGGCAGAGGCACGGTGGGAGCGGGAGGAAGGTGACCGGCTCCAGTGCGTCCGGCGGTGCCGAGACTAGCAGCAGTGCGGGATAAACCCAGATGAAAAGGAGGAAGGATAAATGAGGTGCCATAAAAGTGACTATTATTATTCAGAAAATTCTGCTGAAGAGCGCTGGAGTAATTAAATCATAATTGCTTATTACTCAGCTGAAGTGACATTGTAAGTGGCTGAAGGTCTGTGACGAGGAGAGGAAGGGGGGTCTTTGCTTTTCTGCCGTGCTCCGGCTTCACCTCTGTCCCGCTGCAGAACCGAGCAGAAACCCCAGCCCTTGGTGAAGGTCGAAAGTCCCCTCTGAGCCCATAAAGCCCGTTTTCACTGTGACACCCGGATGGAGCACCCGGCATGCACAGCATACAGGGAGCCGGGAGCAGCTCCGCTTGCCAGGCCAAGAGGTGCCTAAGCTCCAGCAGACTCACAAAGCCCAGCTTGGCCGTTGATTCCTGGAGGTGAGGACCTTCAGGTTAGGCTGAACCACTAAATTCTGGTTGCTCTAAAGCTGCTCCCCACCATGGAAATCCTGTGAGCACTTATTACCCAGCGATGTTTATGGAACATTTTAAAGGGCTCGTGTAATCTGGCAGCACGGAGGAGACACGGGGTCGAGGTGGGGAAGCGGGGGCCTT
>NW_010388346.1:28736-29362 GCF_000710305.1 Buceros rhinoceros silvestris | reverse complement strand
CCGTGCCATGGCGAGCTGTCCTCGGGATGACAAACCATGTTTCCAGCTGCAGTTAACGTGCTCCAAATCTTGGTGGAGTTTCCTCATTTTTGTTTTGGAGTTGCTCTGTGTTTCACATTCTGAAATATCCTGAAGCGAGGTCACCGGCACTTCGGTACAGCTGAGCAGCTCTTACTTATTTATTTTTCACCCCTTTTTGCTGCCTGCTGCCCCACCTTGCCCTCCTTCATGCTGCCCATAGAAGAGCTGCCCGTGCCCTGCCCCCCGCCCAGCCTTCCCGTGGGAGCATCGGAGCTGGAGATCGAAGGATGAACCCATGGCCACATCCCCCTGCACGCTGTGGTGCTGGTGGCTCTGCTCATGTCCCATCGCATCTCAGGTGGACTTTGCTGATTGGAAAATAGGAGAGGAGAAGGGCCTATCGCTGGAACTTCATCCTGCTCCAGTTCGAGCTGGCAGAACAAGGGCTGTGGTTCAGCACCAAGAACCACAGAATCCTCCAATCCTGGACTGGTGGGGCTGGCAGGGACCTCTGGGGCTCACCCCATCCAACCCCCTGCTGGAGCAGGGCCCCAGAGCAGGGTGCCCAGGAGGGTGTCCAGGCGGGTTGGGGATCTCTAACGCGC
>NW_010388346.1:28015-28591 GCF_000710305.1 Buceros rhinoceros silvestris | reverse complement strand
AGGTGCCAGTTTGGGCCCGTGGCTCCGTGTCCTGTCACTGGGCACCACTGGGCAGAGTCTGGCCCCTCCTCCTGACCCCCTTTAGCTCTTGATCCCATTGAGGAGGTCCCCTCTCAGGCTGCTCTTCTCCAGCTGAACAGCCCCAGGGCTCTCAGCCTTCCCTCGGCACAGAGATGCTCTTATTTTCAGCATTTTTGGTGGGAAAAATGCTGGAAATGATGGAAAAGTGTGTCCCTTCTGCGGCGATCTCGGGGATAACCCTGCACTTGCTGTACCACGCGCCTGCAGGAAGCGTCAGCCTCCAATGCTTCGAGGAGCAGAGAAGATGGTTACGTTTCCACCAGGCGATTTATTTTTATTTTTTAAATAGCTGTCAAACGAATCCCCTGGCACGGTAGCAGAGCGCAGCCCACCCTCAAGGAGAGCGCTGGGGAACTGCCAGCGAAGCTGCTGCCAAGAAACCACTCGTGGCTTCAGACAGTCTCTTGTTTTGGGGCTCGCTGTAGCCAGCTGGGAGGGGAGCCCGCAGCCAGTGCCAGCACCAACCCCTTAGCCGGGCCCTCCTACTCCCCCTGA
>NW_010388346.1:27562-27916 GCF_000710305.1 Buceros rhinoceros silvestris | reverse complement strand
CCCCCCAGCCAGTCCCAGCACCAACCCCTTCGCCGGGACCTGCTACTCCCACTGCCAGCCCCTGGTTTGTCTGATTGCACGGGGCTGATGGGGAGAGCACAAAACCCTGTGGCTCGCCTGGCCCCTGCTCTGCGGAGAGAGCCCGGCCAGGAGATGCCACCCAACTGATGCTCCTGTTAAACACTTTTTTTCTTCTTCTTGCAGCAAACCCATCCCTAAGTAAGAATAATCTGTGGGTCTCTACCCACCTTGGTGTGTAACCTGAAAGCTTCACCTTGTTCCCTCGCTCCCAGGCGGGTGAGTCTCCCGCGGGGAGCGGGGGCGAGGGGGACCGCCAGCTTCGGGGCCCCCTTG
>NW_010388346.1:19819-27492 GCF_000710305.1 Buceros rhinoceros silvestris | reverse complement strand
GCGAGGGGGACCGCCAGCTCCGTGCCCGCTTGGATGCCCCTCTGCCCGGAGCAGCCGGCTCCCGCCGCCTCAGCAGGGGTTAAACAGCCGAAGGAGAGAGAAAAGGGCTCTGGTGATGTGAACAATAAAAACTCTTCACATTCCACCGAAGTTTCTTGAGCAACTGGCATTTGCCCATAAATGTACTTAAGCAGAAAATCACCAGAAAAGTGCTATAATCTGACAGATTTTTCACAGGCTTAAATATTCATGAATTAAAAGAATTGGCAGAATTTTCTACATTATTAGCTTTCATCATGGCTACAGGAGCAGTTGGTGCACTGGCTGCTCTTCAAAAACTATTAATCTAGTCTGTCATCACAGCAGCCATTTTTTAATTAGCTACTTTACTGAACGATCTGGTGCAGTAGTGAGACTGGAACATTTAAAACGTATTAAAGTTTTAAAGGTGCCCCTTTCCATTTTTAATCTAAGTTCTGAAACGCTCATCTCCGTTCATTTCCATGGTTCACTTTATATTTTATTTGGGAAATAATCAAGTCTTGGAAAGTTGAGCCGCTTCTACCAGGAGAGGAAATGGCAAGAGATGAACCGTTCTTTAAGCTGTAGTTCAGGATGTTCCTGCCCGATGAAATCAAGCCGAGGTGTTTGTAGCCGACACACTGCATGCGTGTGGTAGAGGCAGGAACAGAACAGGACACTGGGCGCCTCTCGCTGGAGTCTTTGGTGCCGGGAACCTCAGACATTGGTGTGAATCTGGCGGTACAGGACCCAGCGTTACACCCCTGCATGGCTCTGTGCGCCAGCTGGGAGCATCTCCTGGGCTGGTGGAGCGTGGTGGGCCCCGATGCTGTGCCCACTCTTACCACAGCGTTAACTTGAGCTTTTTCTCCTGGGCAGGAGTTGTTAAGCATTTTGCAGTATGAAACCCAGAGCTCAGGTGGGTTTGAAGAGGCTCCTTCCTGAAAAGCAACATCCCTGCGATGAGCACGTGTGGGCTGCTCCTGCATCCATGTGGGCTGCTCCCACATAGAACCCCAGCATCCCCAAGTGGTGGGGCTGGCAGGGACCTCTGGTCATCACCCTGTCCAACCCCCTGCTGGAGCAGGGCCCCAGAGCAGGGTGCCCAGGAGGGCGTCCAGGCGGGTTGGGGATCTCTCCAGAGCAGGAGACTCCAGCCCCTCTCTGGGCAGCCTGGGCCAGGGCTCCTCACCCTCACACCAATGAAGTGTCTCCTCAGGGTCAGGTGGAACCTCCCGGGTTCCAGTTTGTGCCTGTTGCCCCTTGTCCTGTCGGTGGGGGGTCTCTCCAGAGCAGGAGACTCCAGCCCCTCTCCGGGCAGCCTGGGCCAGGGCTCCTCACCCTCACACCAAAGAAGTTTCTCCTCCTGCTCAGCTGGAACTGTCCAGGTTCCAGTTTGGGCCCGTTGCCCCTTGTCCTGTCGCTGGACACCGCTGGGCACCACTGGGCAGAGTCTGGCCCCTCCTCCTGACCCCCTTTAGCTCTTGATCCCATTGAGGAGGTCCCCAAATGTGGGCAGGGATGCTCACTGCTCTGCAGCCCTGTGCTTCCCACCCCTGCAGGCTGCCCTGGAAGCACGTCCCCATCCCCGGCTGGAGACCGTGTGCGGGCTGTGAGCTCGGTGCTGCCTTCACCAGCCGTCGAGGCTGCAGCAATGCTGCCGGTGTTAAATCTCTCTGTGACCTGTGGTCCACCCTGGCCTTGGCTGGGCTGTGAGCTGGATTTATAACCCACCTTTTCTCTTGGACGCACCAGCCCCTGGATCGCTGCTCATGTCACCTCTGGCCTGCTCTGGGGGAACACACACTCCAGGGGTGGGGATGGAGATCGAAATGTCCAGCTGGAAATACCTCCTGACCCGCGAGGTGTCACGGCTCTGGGGTTTGGTAAGACGTGTGCTCTCTGCTGTGGAGGATGGGACAAAGCCTCTGTCCCCAGCCCCGGCTGGTCACGGGGGGAGCATACGGAGAGGTCCTGGAGTTGAGCGCAGGTCTGGGTGTCACCCCAGGCAGCCAGGGCTCAGCTCCAGACCCGGAGCACGATGCCGTGCGATGCACTTTCCTCTCGCTGAACTTTACCAGCCCTGCCCTTGGCTCAGTGAGCGCTGCTGTGCTCCCTGTGCCAGCACTGCTGCTCTCCTGAGTTATCATTTGTGTGTGAAAACAGAGAAAAATTATGTCTTTACAGTAGCTTTAAATGTGCCGGTTTGGTCATCGGTGGCTACATCCCCAACCTCGGCTGCTCGTTATTGCCAGAGCTGTTGCAGAGCCAGAGTCCTGCTGTCTGGGGAAGGGAACTGCGCTGTCGGGAAGATTTTCTCCCTGTTGTCATGTGAAAGAAGGAGCGTAAGGAAACTGGCAGCTCTAATGCCGATGCTGCAGCTATAACCTGTCAGGAAGCTGCTCTTTGTGAGTCCCTCCCATTTTCACAGAGGTTTTTCTTTGACCTGACTGCGTGTCATGCTGGCTGTCTGGAAAGAGCAGGGGCTTCGGGGCTGGTTTTGGTGCTGGGGAATAGGGCAAGGTGAAAACTCGGGGGGTTTGGACAGGTTTCAATGCTGGCTGGGAAGCAATTGGAATTTTTAAATTGTGGATGTTTGCACGGGTGACGAGTTTTGGTAGGGAACGTGACCCTCTGTGAACCTCAGGCTCTGCACAGAGACCCTGATGTCATCTCCCTGGACCTGTACAAAGCATTCAACACTGTCCCAACACAACAGCCTTGCCTCTAAGTTGGAGACTTGTGGATTTGACGGATGGGCCATTCGGTGGGTAGGGAATTGGCTGGATGGTCACACTGAAAGAGCTGGCGCAGGCTGCCCCGAGAGGTGGGAGCAGCCCCATCCCTGGCCCCAGGGCAGGTCAGGTTGGCCCTTGGGGCTCTGAGCCCCCTGCTCTGGGGGCAGATGTCCCTGCTCCCTGCAGGGGGTTGCGCTGGGTGAGCTCATCCCTGGCCCCATGTCAGGGCAGGTTGGCCCTTGGTGCTCTGAGCCCCCTGCTCTGGGTGCAGATGTCCCTGCTCCCTGCAGGGGGTTGGGCCGGGTGAGCTCAGAAGGTCCCTTCCTACCAAAACTGGTCTGATTCTGTGATTCAACGATCCGATGATTGGATGATTTGATGCTCTTGCCTTTTGCAGAGCAGTGTTCAGGCTTCACTGATCTGCTGTTTCACAGCAAAGAAATCCAGATGTGTGGGCTGGGGGCTGGGTATGGGATGGACATCGGGATGGATGTCATACATTGGGACATCCCAGGCTCTGGCTGTGATGTATCCTCCAGCCTTGGGCAGTCACAGACATGTCCCCACTCAAAACCCCAGCAACAGGGAGGGAGGTGCCAAAGCTGGTCACTCTTGCTGCTCTTAATAATTACGAGTTTATTTTTCTCCGCTTCATAATTTCTAATGCACGAGGCACTTCTTGGCAGTTATTTGGGATTGTTCCCTGCAAGTTCTCAAGCAAAACCTTCTTCATTAGCCTTTGGAGCTTCCGAACACGGTGCAGCTCTGACAGAGACACTGCGTTCAGCCGGCTGCACTGCGCGCTAGACGTTAATTAGGTTCACTGGGTAGGATAATTTATTAGCAGAATATACTCAATATGTTCTTTAAAACGCTGGGTTGGCCCCTGCTTTCTGTGGCATAGTGCAGGGCTCTGCTCTTCGCTGTTTACGTTTGAGGATGAAGATGAACCTTTATTTAAATTCAAGTGAACATCTGACCCAAATGGCTGGGGTGGTGGCAGATCACCCTGCTGGCATCTCCTTGTCCTGCCAGGGGGGGTTCGTGTGGTTTGAAGTAGCTGGGAAGGTGCAGGACACTGCTGAAGGGTGTGAAAGCGATGGACCTTCGGCCGGGGCTGGGCTGGGCTTTAGCGGAACCACCTCAGCCCAGGCTGGAGCAGGGGGGACAGCTCTGCAGCCGGCCTCTGATCTACACTGCAGGCGGTTTCTGTGCTCCAGGGCCCCTCGGTGTCAGTCCTGGATGATACCGAAGGGCCTGAAAGAAACCTGTGCAACCATTAAAAAGAAAGAAAGAAAAACTCAGCTTTATTTTGCCATGTTTGAACAATGAAGCCGTATGTGTTTCTTCTCATTAAACCCCATTTTTTTTTTAAGGAACTCCACGGCAGAAACAAGCATGGAAGCCGACATCATTAAAGGCTTCTTTTTCCCCAGCCGTGGTCCTCCGGTCTTTGAAGAGCTCAGGGATCCCTGAGGAACGCTCTCAACTTGGCAATATTTTGATAGCTGCAATAACATAATCAAAAGATGCTTTCATGAAGAGAGCACCTTGTGTGGATTGAGGCCGCCCCTTCTCCCCCCGCCGACCGCCGCTTTAATGGGGTCCGGAGCTCAAGCGCAGACGGGGAGCTGTGTTTCCTGCCGAGGCTTCTCCGGGGAGCTGCCTCGCTGGCACTCAGCTGCTTTGGGGAGCATTTTCCTGCTCTGCGTGGCCCTGGCTGGGGGTGATGGGGGCAGCAGGGACCAGGGGGCTGCAGCCCACTCTTGCCAGCTTGGCCTCTGCTGCCCTTCAAATTATTGCTCACAGCGATTCGCTTCTGCTGGAGAGGCTGCCAGGTTGTTATTCATCCTGAAATCCTCATTACAGCTCTTGAAGCTCTCCCTCTCGCTGGCTAACTGGCTCAGCTGTTCCAGGGATCCTCCGCACTGTGCCCCAGCTGGTGAAGTCCCGGGTTCTTCCCTGCCGCCTCTACGAGGCCTCTACGAGCCGCAGCCCCATGCGTGTCCGCTCCACCTGAGTTTTAGCAGCAAGGGCTGTTTGGAATGAGGAAATTGGGGCATTTCTTTAATCATTAAGCTGAAATCATTAAGCTTTAATCAGGCCAAATCAGGGTTTTAAATCCCGCTGCCTCGCGTCGGTCTCTGATTGTATGAGCTCAGTCACTCTTGAAGCAAAGATGTCCTGGGGCTCTGTCCTCCCCGGCTGCAGAGCAATGGGAACGGTGCCACCGGTGTCCCCCACCCAGGGACCCCACAGCTCCAGCAGTAGCTCTCTCTGCTACAAGCTTGTCCGTGCCACAGGCAGGGTCACCCCAGAGATGTGAGGTCCCAGGGCTGCTCCAGGGGGCCCCTGCCTGGCCCCTCACCCCCAGAAGAGGGAGCATCGTGGCAGTGCCAGGGTCACCGGTGGGGTGGTACATCCTAACAACCCCGACCCCTTTCCTCTGACCCTGAGGGGGTCAAGAGGTTGGGTTTGTCCCCGTAGAAGCTGAACGCCCTCTTTTCCTCCCCTCTGCCCCATCTCTGCTCTCCACCAGCCTTCCTTGGGTGCTTCTGTGGCAGCCCTGGCACGAGGGAGAGCAGGGAGCGGTGATGCATGGTGGCATCTGTGCCAGTCGTCTCTGCTCCGACTAGTTCATCACCTCTTGTCTCCCATAAAAGCAGCTATTCACAATAAAATGTGAATGAATTCTCATTAAAGCCTACTAAATTACTCAGAGACAAAGCCAGGCGCCAGCGCTGGTGGCTTTGCCAATTCTTCATGGCACGTTTAATTTACCGCAGTCTTTGCCTTCCATATTTAGGAGGGTGCTGCTTGGCCCCGCCGGCTGGCACGGCAGTGGGGACAGGACAGCAGCACCCTCCTGCCTGCAGCACCTCGGAGCTTCACCACGGCTGCGACTGGAGCTCTCTGCATTGGGAGAGGGAACCCCAAACCCTCCTTTGCCTTTGGGATAGAGCGGCCGGGGAAGCCCCAGCACCGTCCGCCTCCTCCCGCTGCCTCACGCTTCACTTTTGTTTGCATATTGCTGCGGGCAAGACCTCAACTGGGTGGGACCGCCTGAATCACAGCGCTGGTGACTTGCCACCCCGAAGGGCACCGACCACTGTTACGCCATCCGGGCTAAAAGCGACCCGTGTAATTCTGTTGCAATAAAAAAAGCAGAATTCATGTTGCTGATGTAATTTTCCACCGAGTTTACTCTTTTTTTTTTTTTTTGTCAGTGCATGCATTTCCCCATTCTTTCTGAATTTCCTGCAGCTCAGCTGACTGCGCTGACTTTCCTCCCACTCACATGTTCACACCAAGACAACGCAAGCGAGAGGAGGACGGGTCGGTTTTGCCCTGATAATGGTTCCCCAGCGCAGTTTACACAGCGTGGGTAACAAAATATGAGAGGTTTGAGCTCTAGGTACTTCCCCAAACCATCTGAACCTCAACTTATCTGAAATCTGACTTTTCTCCACATCCTGTCGCCCCGAGGTGATGCTTTGGAGACAACCCCTGTAGCTCGGCCAGGGACCCATGGTGGCCAAGGCCTTTCTGGTGGTGGAGGAGGTGGTGAATCTTCTTGTGTGGCGCAAACCCCAGGAAGGGGCTCGGGCTGGCACAGTGGGAGCCGGGCTGGGGTAGGGGGAGGGTG
This sequence comes from Buceros rhinoceros silvestris, assembly GCF_000710305.1. Taxonomy (NCBI): domain Eukaryota; kingdom Metazoa; phylum Chordata; class Aves; order Bucerotiformes; family Bucerotidae; genus Buceros; species Buceros rhinoceros. Next base: position 21,087 of record NW_010388346.1, on the reverse strand, counting down.
TCAGTGCCCATCGCTGATCGCTGCTGTTTTGGTGTGCACCATCTCACACCACTGCATCTCTGGTGGGGTGACCTGTGAGGGAGAAACCTGTTTGATGATGTGAAGTGAGATTCTGGGGCGCATTCAGGCTTTTCAGCACTGCTGCAGTCAGCACCAATGAGCATGTATCGGTTGGTGCCAGCAGCGACTGTCAGGGCTCTGCTGGCTGCTGCCTCAGAGGTGCCAGAGCCACCGGTGCCTCCAACAGCTCAGGGGTTTGCTGTGAGTCTGGCTGGCACTTTAAGCTGTGACTTTGTGTGATATTTTGCCCCCTGGTGAGGTTTGGGACTGGTACCTGAAGCGATCGCACTGCCAGCACTGCTGCACAGTCTGAGCCCCCGCCCCGTGAAGAGATGGTACCTGAATGGAGCCTGCCCAGCGCAGGGGACAATGACAACCCCCTTCGTCCCCATCCCAGCTCACCTACCCAGCTCTTCTGGACTCTCACAGATCACCTGGCGTCGGGCCGTGGCACGGTATTGCTGGGGCTGCGTCACACCCTCGTACGACAAAGCCCTCCGCCTTTCTCCGGATTGTTTTGCCCGTTATCATTTTTCCCACAATGCGCTCGCACGATCCGCTCTCAGACGTAACCACATGGCAACCACATCACATAATGCAACTTCTGTTCTGAGATTATTCATGGGTTTTTTTCCCCCTATTGTTGCTTTGCCAAGTTTTTTCTTCTAATTCTGAGAAGCTGCATTTAAAAGAGCAGTGTCTCCAGTGCAAGGACATGCTTAGGAGGCAGCGCGAGCAAATCAACTCGACAAGTGTGTTCGCAGGAGTCGAACCGGGGGGGAGCTGTGAAAAAGCAAAACAAAAGCCCCTCCAAATGTCTATTTTTATTTTATTTCGTTTTCTGGAATGTCTCATCACATGAAATAACAATGCATCCCGGCGAGGAGGCTGCAGAGCGGCTCCGGGGAGAGGCGGCTCAGGAGAAGATTGCTTTATAAGTAGGTTTTATGTACCATCCATCAGCAGCGCCAGTTCCCAGCAGAGCGGGACAAACCGCGGCAAAAAGGGCTGCGCTGTCTGGGATGTGTGTCTGCAGTCATGCTGCTGCAAACACGGGCACGTTGCCCATATCCCTGCGTCCCGGGTCGACACGGGGGATGGTGTGCTGCCGAGGGGCTGGGGTACTGCTCCGGCCCCAGGTCCTGCTTCCCAGGGAGGATGCGCACGGCTTGGAGCTGGTCCAGGGGAAGGGAGAGTGAACAGAGTGG
>NW_010388346.1:15444-19702 GCF_000710305.1 Buceros rhinoceros silvestris | reverse complement strand
AACAGAGTGGCTGAGGAGGAAAGAAAGGAGGTTGTTTCATCTGGAAAAGAGGAGATGGTGGGAGGGGGGAGCGTTTTCAGGTTCAGGGACTGTGGTACAGGGGAAGGGGCTGATGCTGTTCCCAGGAGGCTGCAAAACTGCCACCATCCAAGTCCTGTTGATCTGACGAGCACTGGGACGATGGGGAACCACACCAAAATCCACTGTTTCTGCCCTAAGTTTCCCACTTGTGGCAGCCACCAAGGCACTGCTGGCTTCTTGAGATTGTTTCCCGTGTTAGTACTCACAGAGGGCAAAACCCAGCACGGATTTCTGCCCCCCTCCACTGCAGTTCAGGGGTTGACCTAAAATCAGCACTTTCTGATAGATTTCCCCGGGAGCAGCCAGCCGAGGTGCTTATGTGGCGGGAGGGCGTGAAGGCTGCAGCCAAGGACCCTTTGGTGCAGGGGGGTGGCAGCAACCGGCAGCCCCAGGGTGGAGGGGTAGAGGGAACGGCCAGTGTTTTCGGCAACAGATGTTTCAGTCCCGGTTTGACTTTGATTTTGAATAACTGTGAGCGTGAAGGAGCTGTGGCTGAACGTCCCGGTCCGGGCGTCCTCGTGGAGCTGCCACCACCACAGATACTGGTGGATGCGCCGGGTGGGGATGGAGAGGGGCCATCGTTCCTGAAAGACCTGCAGACTCAAAGACCCTTTTGGATTCTGGGGCCTTGACTGTGGAAACTGGCTGTGTTTAGAACCAAGAATTTCCACTTTGCATCTTTTTCCTTACAAAACTCACCCTACCTTCATTTTTCCTGCTTTTCTGCATCTTCTAATTCTTGAGTCATCAGCCGTACTGGCCAGTTTAGCGTAAGAAATGAAATTAATTCTCATGCTCAGGCTCCAAATGTAAATTCATTTATTAATAATTTAAATAGGTTTATTTATGCAGTTTGATATTTTTCAGGTTCAGGGAAGCAATTCATTTTTCTCGCGTTGATGATCAACAGACACCGTCATTAAGCTCGTTTTTTTTTTTTTCCCGCCATCCTCTTCTCCCATCTCAGCCTGCTAAACAGACACAAGATCAGAGCCTGCTGGGCCCGGCGGGCTCCCAGGGAAGCTTTCCATGAACTGATGTCAGTAAATAATTATTCCGACATTATCTTCTCGCTGCTTCGGACATTTCCTCCCCAGAAAAGGGGTGGATTTTCCTTCCCAATGCTTCCAGTCCCCGCCATACGAAGAGCTTCTGCCAGATGCATCGAGCCCCCGAGGAGAGCGGTGGCAGCTACAAAATGCCATGGCGAGGCTGGGGGAGCGCGTGTGGCAAACGCCGACGTGTTATGGGCAACCATAGCATCGTACTGCTCTCCCGATCGGGATAAACGGTGAAGCTGGCTCTGTGGGATGTGGTGGAATATTTTAAGCGAGAGTCATGTGTATTTACTTAGAATTAGATGTCCCTGGAATGAAACCCTCCATCTAGAAAGCCACAAGCCCCAGCCCACCTCCTGACAGCTTGGTGCACCTGGTTTTCATCTGTGTAATGGGTCCACCCAGCCCTTGGGGTAGGGATACCACAAAACCCCGGGAATGTTTGAAATCTAGATCCGTTTCCTTGTGGTTTGGACCCCTCTGAGATGAGCTGAACTTTCAATCAATCTGGATTTGCTTTTCTTCTTCCGTGAGATGACGTCCCTCTGCCGAGCCCTTCAGACTCGTGTGAGCCTTGCCTGGCTGCACGCTACCTTACAAACCGTCAACGTTATTTCAAAAACTCACCGCTTTTTGCCCAAAACTGTCGAGCAAACCTGGTGGCATTGACATGTGGCCTCAAAGTCAGGAGAAACTCCCAGCTTTTGCTCGCTGAAGCACAGGGGACGTGCACCGAGGTTCCCCTTTCATCCCGGGCTTGCCAGAGGCACAGAAGATGCGAGCTCTGCCGTACCACAACACCAGCAAAGTGCTGGCTCGGCTGCCTGACCAGCTTCCCCCCAGCCCCCTTCTGCTCGCTTCTGCTAAGCTTTAGCATTTCTCTTTTATCTCACTCTTGTGAGCTTCAAAGACGCCGTGAAGCCAAGTTCTACCTTCTTGCAGATGGGGATTAACCAGCTCATGCTTCCCATGCTCGTCCTGCAGAACTGGAATTGATTTCTTTTGGTTTCAGCAGCAGCTACACAGCAGTTCCTGGACGAATGCAAAACCAGGCTCCTCAGAGGCTCTTTAGCATCCTGGCTCGAAGGCCAACGCCACCATCTTTGGCTTGGGATTGCAGAAGTTGATGCAAATCGAAGCCCTCCTCCCTGTTTGCCTGCATGACCAGTTCCTGCAGGCAGGAAGCGCCATGAAGTTTGCTGGAGCTGTTCTGCCAGAAAATGCCTGAAAATGTCTCCGTGCCAGTCCCGGTGTGCACCCAATGCTGCTCAGAGGAGCTTCTCCAGCAGCAGCGGTGGAGCCAGGGTCAGGGGAGCTGGCTGGAAGGAGATGAAGGTTGTCTGCCTGTCACAAGCGGTCCCAGCAGCCTCTTGCTCAGCGAGTCGGCTCCCTCCTGGAGGAGGTTGGACCTGCCTGGGAAGGGGGGTGAGAAACCTGCCAGCACCCGTCACAGGTTGCTGGGAGCAGGGCCAGTGCAGAGGCTGCTCAAAGGGGATACTGCAGCCACACGCAGTGGCACAGTGATGGTTGTCCCGCCACAGATAAGCGAGAGAAAGCCCCAGCTTCACAGGCTGACAGCACTCGGGGCTCTTGGATCACAAGGCTGATCTGTCAGTGAGCAGGTGGAGCATCAACTCCATACGCCGTCCCCAGAATAACAGCTGGGAAGTGGGGAAGCATCTATTAAATGTATTTTAAACCACATAAATGGAGGCACATGGCTGCTCACACAATGGCAGCGCTGCAGGACATGCTGCTTGGCTTCCCCTGGGTTATCGTTGTCCCGGTGTGCAGTTTTGAACAGCGTTCCCAGCGGTTTGGGTCAGGCCAAAGGTGTGTTCAACCACAGCCATCTGGTATCTCACTGACAGCAGGGATGGGCGTAAGATACAGGGTACGGCTTGTCCAGCTCTCTGCTCCCCACTGTCCTCCACTGGGCCGCTGACCCAGGAGAGCCTCCGGCAGGCACCTGGGGGACAGGCTGGAGCTGGAGGGGAGCTTCTTGCATGCTGCAACACCCGGCATTCCCCTGGACAGGGATTTCCTTCACTTCTTCCAGAGGATGTGAAAGCACAGGGTTGGGGTGGCTTTGCTAAGGATGCTGAGGAGCATCACCAGCAGCTCTGTGAGCCAGCAAAGCCAGTGCAGCAGGACCCGAAGCCTCTCACCTTTCCCGCTGTTTTACAGAGTTGGAAGAAGAATTGCAGGGTTCCTGTGTTGCTGGAAAAGTGGCAGCTTGCTCTGGCAGGTGCTCAGGAAGGGTCCTCAGCTGAAGGAGCCAGTGTGCGTCATGCTCCGGCACTGTCGTGCCGTGGGAGTGGAAGGTCCTTCCGGTACATTCCGGTCACTGTCACCCCCGTTCCTCATCAGCAAACCTCCCTGAGCAGCTCAACGGGACCCGTTTGTTCTTTGCATAATTCCAATTATGTTTGATGATTAATTGCCCAACTGCAGGATCTCAAACAATGGACCGAATTGATGGGAAGCGTGGTAATTCCTGGGGGGAAACGTTTGAAAATGTGATTCTGCTGCAGATAACGCTCCTCGGAAAGGATTACACGCGATGCTGGGGATGTAAACCACCGTGGTTATGCAGATCGCTTTCCCAGCTGGGCTCTGGGCTGTGTCTCACCCAGCTCTGTGCTCACCTGCTGCCTTTGCCTCTTGCTCCCATCCTTCCCTGGAGTGCGCAGCACGGGGAGAGCGCGGTCGGTGTGGGGGACAGCGGTCTGGGGCTGTCTGGGGCTTTGCTCAGGGGAGCAGAGGTGAGAAGCCACGCACAGGCAGAGCCTCCGCTGGGGCCTCCGCGGGTTGGTTTGCACTGGTTTAAAGGAAAAATCATTATTTTGGTTGTTTTTCAGGCAGGTGATTCTCCTGGGAGGCTGATGTTCGCGGTATATTCATTCCATTTTTGTGGAGGAGGTTGGACACTCTCACACTGCTCTGAGCCACCGCCAGCTCCCGCTGGAGTATTTTCATGCGAGAAAATCAAAGCAGTTTTTAAAAGGATCCAAATGGTTTCTGGAGATGTACCAACAGAGGCTGATAATGTTTTTGGTAATACTTCGTATTTTAAAATGTGTGTTTGGAGCAAAACCAGCGCCGGCTGCAGGAGAGGG
>NW_010388346.1:13655-15333 GCF_000710305.1 Buceros rhinoceros silvestris | reverse complement strand
GCCGCCCGGGACCCCCCGAGCCGGCCGGGCTCCCCCTCCCCACACACCCTTCGGGAAAGCGCCTCTCCTAATTTATTGGTTTTTCTTCCTCGCAGGTGGAGCAGGGGAGGGCAGCGCTGGGCAGCCCGCACGCCCGGCTTCTTGGGGAAGCGGCAGGAGGACTCTGATTTATGATCAAAAGGGGAAAAGCAAAACAGAATAAAAAGAATACTTAAGGCTTAAAAACAGGGAAATCTCGTTTCTTCCTGCGTAGGTGTTACCTGGGAATCTTTCATGTTAAACTTAAATGGAATTAAGAATGAGGGGAGCGTCACCCTGGGACTCACGTCATCCTTGTAGCCCTCTATTAAAATTAATCCAGGCATTGATCTGTACGATTTATGAACAGCCCGGCGCGAGGAGAGGAGCGGCCACCACAAACAGCCCCGGCCCTCGCCTGAGCATCCCGGCACCTGCCGCAGGGTCTGGGCGTTGTATTCACCTTGACGCCTGCTGATTCTCTAATTGGTGCGAGTCGTTCCCGTCCAAACTCCCCAGAACCAATTAGCCATCGTCCTCCCTGACCTGGGCTGTCTGTGGCGGAGTGGGGGGAGCTAAAGACTTAAAACGGAAAATCAGGAGCAAAGACCTAAATCTTTTTGGCTGCCTGATTAATAATCCTGTCAGGCCTATCACAGGCACTAAACAGTAATGCTGGTTGCAGCTGAATTTTTTATACTTTCTATTAATCTTTAATGATAGCTTGGTCACCTAGTCTCTTTTATCTTGTCAGATAAATGTATGGTTAACAGGATAATGAGATTTCTAAGGCTCTGTTCTAGCTTACAGCCATGCAGTGCATGGGGTGACCCCTGCCCCTGCCGGGGAGCGGAGCGGAGGTGATGGTAATTGCTGGATGTGCTGTGAATGTATTGGGAGCTGATGGATGGTTTAAACTTTGATTTGAGGTCAGGAGGTCCCTCGGCTCTGGAAGGCAACTGTGGTTTTATTACTTGCAGGATCTGATGGGGATGTAATTAGATTTAGCTATTGCTTTATTAATAAGTAATTGTTCCTACTATTGCTTTGGGTTAGCAAATATATTCCGCTGATAATTTGGGGAATTGATATGGCTTTATTTATTAATAAATGGGAATGTATATTTTTGCCTGCAGCAAAGACTAGCACAGAACTCTGTCTGGCCACTTCTCGTGGAGTGAAGGATTTGTTCTTTATTAATTCAATAATTAACCTAATTCTGGGTGCTTGGTTCTGACGAAAAGTGTGTGTGTGCCAGCTGCGACGCCAGCAGCCATGTGGCCACATGCGTGGAGTAACAGGATGGCACCCAGGGATGCTGAGATCCCCGTGGGTGCTCGGCACTGTGATCGAGCGCTCCCTCAGCTCAGAACCCTCCCCGCTGCCTGGCCACCAGCCCCGGTGACACCCCGGCCCCTCGGAGCACTTGTGGGGCTGCTGGGAGAGAGACCCCGAGGCCGAGTGCAGTTAGGTTTGCTGGGGAGGGCCGATGTGAGCGTTGATGCTCATGGAGTCATCTCGGGGCCATCGAAGCCTTCCGGACCCCTCGCTTCCCCCACGCTTGTGCTGAGGGTGCTCTCCCCCACCCCACCTAACCCCTCCCAATCACCACCCAGGGGCAGAAGAAGCCACCTCTGCAGGGAAGGACCCCCGAGGCACC
>NW_010388346.1:13266-13518 GCF_000710305.1 Buceros rhinoceros silvestris | reverse complement strand
CCCTCGCAGTGTGGGAGAACGGCTGCTCGGAGCCCTTCGGTTTGCAGCCCACCACGGGAGATGCATCGGGCTGCTTCCTGCCGGATGCCTTTTCCTTCCCCTTTTCCCAGTCTTTTCCAGAAAGCTCTGGGATAATGAGGTGTTTGTGGCGGTACCAGCAAGGTGCTGAGCACCTTGTCCAGCCCCATTTCCAGCGGGCAGTGGGTGCTCGGTGTGGACGCTCCCGGGGCAAGCGCTCCCCGCACACACCCA
>NW_010388346.1:12066-13210 GCF_000710305.1 Buceros rhinoceros silvestris | reverse complement strand
CCATTGCCAGCTGGCAGTGCGTGCTCGCTTTGGACCCTCCGGAGCCAAGCGCTCCCCGCACACACCCAGAGCAGGGCACCCGTATTTTGGTAGCAGGGTGGCTTTTTGTTGCTTTGCTGCTCAAAGGAAGCTCCTTGCATTAATTATGTTACCAGGCAGAAAGCGCTGGCCTGTCATATACTTTTTTCTTTTTTTTTTTTTAGCTCTGTTTTTCATAAAGTGGTCCTAAAATGACACGGAAAGCAGCTGCTTAAGCAATTGTGCCAATTAATGGGTCTCTGAAATTAAAACGCCTACACAGTCTAGATGAGATTTCTCCAGGAGGGAATTCAGCAATTGTCTTCATGATAATCAGGCTTGACTTGTCTTAGCACACATTAATAAAAAAGCAAATGCATTCAAAGAGATGCCCTTTAGTGGAGAATATCCACAATATAGTAATGAGTCTCCAAAAAAAAAGGAGAGAGGGGAGGGAGGGAGGAGGGATGCTGAGCTGGCTCCAGCCTTTCCTTGGGGGAGGGAGACTTGTAATTCACGTCATGGACTCGCTGGATTCTCTCGTTGCAGCTGCTGAATGTAAATCTCCCCTTGCTGCCGAAGCAGAGCGGTGGCATCGGCCGAGGAAGGGGCTTTGAACAGACGCTGGGTGCACCAGGGGCTGTGGAGGCTGCCTGGCCCGAGGGACAGCGATGGGGCTTGGCCGGGGGCTGCAGGCAGCAGCACAGAGGCCACGTTCGTTTTCTCCCCTCCAGTGATGAACCCGTCCAGCACCCAGTCCTGCGGATGGCAGGGGGCTGGGGTGGGCAAGTCCCATGGGAGCTTTGCCACAGCAGAGAGTCCTGGGATTTCCCCATCCCGACTGGAGACAGGAGGACAGGGCGGTGGGGTCTGGCAGTGGGGCTGGGTGGGCATGGGTAGCTTTACTGGGCTTCTGCCCCATGCTGTGAACTCCTTTGCCTGGTGCAGGATGAGCACAATGTCCCTGCTGCCATGACTTGGGGCTGACTCCAGCGGGACAGGCAGCGTGTGAGCTTGTTCACCATGATGGAAAGAGAGTCCCTGGCATCGGGAGCAAGGGGTGCTGCCACCGCCTCATCCTCCCCTCCAGCCTTTTGGCTCCAGCTCTTCATTCCTGGCTTGGGCA
>NW_010388346.1:11645-11961 GCF_000710305.1 Buceros rhinoceros silvestris | reverse complement strand
CGTCCAGCGTTTCATTCCGGGCTTGGCAAGGTCAGGGCAGCAGCCAGCATCGAGGCACAGTCCATCCGAGGCACAGTCCATCCGAGGCACAGCCCATCCGAGGCACAGCTCATCAGAGACATAGCCCGGCAGCCGCTGGCTTGAAGTGCCACCACCCGCAGATGCCTGGCAAGGTCAGGGCAGCAGCCAGCATCGAGGCACAGTCCATCCGAGGCACAGTCCATCCGAGGCACAGCCCATCCGAGGCACAGCTCATCAGAGACATAGCCCGGCAGCCGCTGGCTTGAAGTGCCACCACCCGCAGATGCCCGTGGGT
>NW_010388346.1:3256-11556 GCF_000710305.1 Buceros rhinoceros silvestris | reverse complement strand
TGAAGTACCACCACCCGCAGATGCCAGTGGTTTCATCTTAGAAGATGCTGCGGGGGGTTGCAGCTCAAGTGTGGATCTGCAGCTGACTGACAAGGGGGTTTACTCCATCTGTAGAGGCTGAACATCGTGGCCACCATCCGCACCTGTGGGTTTTCTGGCATCTCTTTGCAGAAGGAGCTCATGGCTCAGTCATGGAAACCTTGCAGTGGGGCAGGGCGTGATGGAGAGGAGGTGTCTGTAGAGCAAGAGCTCTCCACTCCACTGGGCTCCTCTTGACCTTGTTTTTGGCTGAAGCCCTGGGAGCTGTTGGCCTGACAGCACTATGCCTACGTGTGGTGGATGGCCGGCTTGCCCAGAGCCTGGAGGAGCCCCGGGTCCCTCTTCAGCCCTGCTTGGCTACATCCCTTCAGATGCTGAAAGCACTCCCAAGAGAGGCGAGGCCAATCACCGTGCCCTGTGCCCTCATACCGGGGGCTGAATTCATGGCTGGTGATTTTCCTGTTGCCATTAATGTCAGGCATGAGAAGGGAGTCGTTGCGAGTAGCATGAGATGTTCATTTTCCAAGTTAACAGCAATCATAAACTCTGTTATTGCAGCGGCATTTCCAGCGCTGTCCCGAGAGTGTGCGCGACGGCTGTGATAGTCCCAGGCTTTTGGCAGCAGAAAATGCCTTCCCGGCGAGGCACTGCCGTTAACAGCAGCAGCACTAACGAACCTGCACGAGCCGGGCACGTTGCGTCAGCCAGCCCGGTTGGGAGGGGAGGATGCTCCGCTGCTTTGCTGCTGCTCCAGCCCTGGCTCCCCGTCACTGCCCATGGGGTGTTTGAGAGGGTCGAGGTGGAGGCACAGACTCAGCCCAGCCCAGAAGCCTGGGAGAGGTCGAGGGAGGGAACACCCAAACTCTGGACATCCCTGCAGAGCTGCCCCGTGGCCCCGTCACACCAGGGACCACCGATGGGGAGAACCCACAGCTCTGTGGTGCACAATTATCCCTCTGTTAGCACCTCTCCATTAACCGCTTCCCCTCTCCATTAACAGCTTGGTGCTGGAGCTGGCTGTGTTCTGTCTGTGGTGGCTGCAGCCTCCTGACAGTTTGTCCAGAAAAGTTTTTTCCACCACCTCCCTACTCCTTGTTATTTTCATTTCAAAAATTTAAGAGCCTTTAAAACCGGAAGAGTTTAGAACAAACACATTCTTTCTATATGCAAAATTGATGAAAAAAAAAAAAAAGACTTACAACTCTAAACCCCACCGCTGGTGCGGATACACGAAAGCCTTGGGTTCCCATCAGACTGCTTAGAGGGGGCTGGCAGGGGTGGCCTCTGGGCTGGAGCCCTCCCCGGGTCCCTTTGGCCATGCACTGTCCCATCCCTCGCCATCCCCCAGGGCCATCAGAGCTGCTCCTGCCCTCAGCCCCTCCCTGGGGTCCTGTCCCGCGGCCCCTCGGGCACCCTGGGGTGACCCTGGCAGCTCGGCCCGGGGGGGCTTGGGATCCTGCAGAACATTTCTCCTGGTTTTTTCCATCCTCGACAGTGTTTCAGCTTTTCAGATCCATCCTGGTTTGAGCAAATATTTTGATTGCGACTAAGTGAGAACATAACAAATGCTGTTTAGACAAAAGCAACACATTCACTATTAGTTTGAGACAATTTGTCCTAATATTGTTTTGAATCATGCATTTATACCCCCCTAAAGATTTGATTACTTGGCTTGTTTCATTAATCTTTATTTGTTTAATCATCTGCTAAATCTGTTTAATCATTGGTTTAAGTGGGAAGATTACATGGAGATATTTAATGCTCAGTGCCAGAGCTGCCCTGACACCTCATCCAGTCTTCTCTTAGATCGCCTTTTATTTTTATTTGATTTTTATTTTACCCCCTAAGTCCTTGTTTTGTGCAGCGAACACTCGGGCTCCTGCCCGCCGGGGTTGTCCCGACTTGTCCGGCATTTCCCTCCGCCCACGACGGGTGGCAAAACTGAAGGAGAAACCCCTCTGACCTGCTCTCCCACTGGAATGCAGATAGCTACAGGGCACCCGGGATGATGCACTGGGTGCTGGGATGGAGGGTCCATCCTGGAGCATCCCTGTGTCTGCCACTGGCTTTGGTGACATCAAGTCACAGAAGGGAGGCAGCGGTACAGCTGGAGTTGGGTGATACCACGGGAATTTGGAGACCTTCAGCTTCCGGGAGCAGAAGTGGGTGCTTGTGGCTGCAGCCGCACTTGAGGCTAAAGCCACCTTCAAGGCTGAACAGAGGAGTGTGTCCCCAGGCAGTCCAGCGTCAACACTCCCGGCTGTAGTCTAATATAAATTTTCTTATTTGCCTGGATTCTGGCTGCCCTCGTCCAGCTCCCAGCCCCGCTCTGCTGGCACCGGCCGCCCATCCTGCTCCTCTGCCCCTGGCCAAGGGAAGGGGTTGACACCCAGTGCGATGGCCGTGCTTTCACCCGCGGAGGCTGGGTGGGAAACACGCAGCATTTCACCTGCCCTCGTGTAATCACCGGCCTCCATCACGGGCACATATTTATGAATTAATAACAAAAGATCATGGACAGTCCATCGGGAGCCAGGGAAAAATGTGCGCGGCAGAATCTTAATGAGCACGGTGGGGAATTCCAGCCCTGCCACCCCCAATGGCTTTGCTGGCATGGGGACATTTCTTGAGCCTTTCTCCCCTTCTTTTCCTCCAGCATCCCCGTGGGGGCGCATGGTCCAGCCTCCCCCCCGGGCAGAGAGGTCCCGGCCACCCACTGGGCAGGTCTCACCCGCGCCGGCACTAATTGCCCCAACCATCCGGCAATTTGTGGCATGCACTGGGTGCTGGCGGATCTTTTATGGCAGATCTTGTACTCATTACTGAATAATTCATTGTTGCATTAATGCCTTCAGATCCCATTGCGCTCCCGCTCTCTCCTCCTCTTGCTGCTCTGCTCGTCCCACTTGGGAAAACTTTATTATGCCTTGCTCTGACGACAGAGTATACAGATAAAAGATAATTGCTTGGCTTGACTCCCCCATTGATATGAAAATAAGATTTAAATTATTCACTTCAGTTTAAAGGTTAGTTGAAGGTTATTACAGGGGATAAAAAAATCACTCTTCATAACATTTCTGTTGGAGATGAGACAGGTTTGAAAGGCCTAATTTGCACGGCAGGCCGAGGCGGCTTGTTGTGAATAAACCGTGAGACCCTCCGGAGGTTTTAATCGCCAAGAAGTCAATTATTTATAAGCAAATTATGCGGAGCTGCTTGGATGTATACGACACAGTTAGTCGTGAAGATGGAACCACTATAACTTAATACAGCTGCCATTGTACAGCGGCGACATCTTCACCCGGCGCTTTCCTGCCGCTAATCCCGGCTGGAATTTAACGAGCGGCTGGATTTCAGGGGGGGCCCAATCCCGGCTCCCTTGGACTCCCGTTTGTTTTATTCTTCCCTGTCGGTCTCTCGGCTTCCAGCCCCCGTCTCCAGCTCCCTTTTGTGTTGCCGCCTTGTAAATGGAATTAAAGGATTGTAAATTTTCCTGCCGAGCAAAAGCGGGGACGTCACTTTGCCAAGCGATCGGCTTTATCCCAGCTTTCACTTCATGCTCTTTTATGTAGGAACCTATTTTAGCGCCTGGTGCTGGGAGAGCGGCAAATCTCCTGTACGGAGTTAATAATTAATGCCGCGGCGGCTTCTGGAAGTGGGGCTGTATTTCAGCGGTGGGCTCGCCTCGACCACAGCGCTGGCCATTAATCATCTGTAGCCGCTGCTACGCAAATAAATAGCTCTGGAAGCCCGAAATCAGTGCCCAGTGTGCAGCAGGATCCCACGCCTCCGCACCAGTAAGGTGGCTGCATAAATCACCGCTCCTGCACCTGTAAAGGACACGTGGAACAGAGAGATTAGGGAATCAGGCTGCACCCGTAGGTGCGTTAGAAAGACATCTCCATCTTCCAGCTGGGTGCCAGCACTAACGTGGGGAAATGCAAATGCTCTTCTCCACCCTGGGCTGGGCGTCTGCCCGCGCCCGGCAGCTCCTTCCCCCGGCTCCATCGTGCTCCACAACCCACTAGAGTGGGGGTGTAGACGCCAAACATCGGTCTCCTCTCTGGCAAACCCCCTCCCCAGGACCTGTTACCCCGAGGACTGGGGCTCCCCATGGCTGTCGATCAGTGTGAGAGCTCTCGCCTTGGGCTGAAATCATCAGAGTTTGGGGACGACTCCAGCTGAAATAACATATTTGTTTCCTGGAGTGTGTTTAGAAGAAAAATCCCTTCACTTTGCTTCTGCTCATCGCTGGCAGTGGCTTGTGATTAATCCAGAGCTGCTCCAGACCCCACAGCTGTCCCCATAAGGGACGCACCTTGCTGGATTCACTGGGAACCAGCCGCGTCTGGCAGAACTCGGATCTCTGGGGGTAATTTCCATGTAGAAAACCCTCCCTATAGGGGAGCAGCTCTGGTCATGGGGTGTTCCCACGGTCCTGGGTCTTTCCCACCTCAGCATCCCTGGCACTTTGATGGTACCTGCGTCCCTTAGAGGGGCAACACCTCAACACACTCACATTGTCAGAAAAATAAAATAAAATCATTCTAATGAGTCTAAAAAATAACGATTCTGAAATAAAGGAAAGGTTCTGAAAATTATTCTAAACATAAATAGTTATTCAATAAACAAATAAATAATTCTAAAAAGAAAATAAAATCAGTCATTTACAGTTGGACTTGATGATCTTAAAGGTCTTTTCCAACCTGAACAATTCCATCACTCAATTCTATGATTCTACAAAGAGATCAATTCTAAAGATAATTAAATGCAGAGCTGTGTTCCTTCTGTCCCCAGCAGTGACCACTGCTTTGCTGGGGATTACAACAGCTCCTAGAAAAGGGTGACAGTATGCCCCAAAGCCAGCACAGCGGCCGGGCAGAGCCAGCCATGAGCCCCACAGCTGCTTCGCCACCGGCACGTCCTTCTCTGCGCGGTGCGGACCCTGCTTTGGGATGGGAGAAATTGTTCTCACAGTTATTTTCTGTGATGACACTATAAAATATTCTGCCTGTGGGGCTTTTTTTTTTTTATTTTAAATGCCATGTTGTACAAGGAAGGAGGGTGTGGGCACCAAACTGTGCACCCCTCACTGCACCCAGGAAGTATTTTGCATTTTTAAACTACATTTCTCGCACCCATCCCAGGGTGCAGGTTCTATGGGTGCAGAGTTCTGCGGGTGCAGAGTTCTGCGTGTTAGAGACACAGACCCAGCTTTTCCAGTGGGATTCGAGGTGGGAGATGCCTTGAAATGTGTGAGCTGGTCTGACCCCTCCTTTAGCAGAGCAAAATCAGGGACTGCTCTGGGGATGGAGGTGGTGGCACCACCGTCCCCTGGCTAGAGAGGTGTCACCCCCCCGGCTGCACAAGTGCTGCTGCCGAGGCGTCCCGCTCTACAGCGCGATCAGGCGCCTGCGAGCTGTCAGGCAGCGTTATTTATGCGTGTATATTATGTTTGGAATGAGATGTAAGCAGAGCCCCTGCGTGCCTCCCACCTCCTCTGCAGCAGAAGAAAGGAGAGAGTGAAGAGTACATTTGCATCTGGCCCTTGGTTTGTAGCTTCGCTCAGGACTGATCCAGGGTCTGGAGCGCCCCTGCCCCTGTCGGAAAGCGGGAGCTGAGCTGTTCTGGTGCGCACAGAGGTGTCGTGTTCCAGTTAAACCCTTTTACCTTTTATTTAAAATTCATGCAACCTCCACAGGTGATCTCAGGCACCGAGGCAGCCAAAGGTAACCTGTAGCAAAAGATGCCCTGTAAATCCCTCGGCTCAAGAGGTGGGTTCTTTCCTCCCTCCTTTCCTACGCTCGGTGCTCCAGACCCTGGGGGGACAACCCTCGCCCTGCTGCAGGAGGGGGACGGAGCCCAGCCAAAGCTCAGGGAGCTGCTGGTGCCTTGGGTGGGGAACAAGGTGGGCATGTGCTCCCCAGGGCTCTGGGCAAGCAGCAGATGAAGGGGCCATGGCCCACCACTGCCACAGAGCCAACCTGGGGTGCCGGTGAGGGGACACAGGGTCTGGGCTGCATTTCCCCCAAGCATGGCCCTTGCTGCCAGGAGAGTGCTGAGCAATGTGCTGGCAGCCCTGCTCAGCGTCAAGCGAGTACCAGGGGTTCAGGGGCTCCCACTCCCCAGGATCTGCCCCATCTTCAGAGTTCAGCCCCACATCCTATGTGGAGACAGTGGAAAACTGGGAATTCTCTCCAGAACCCCCCAGCTGGGTGCTGTGCTAGTCTAGAGCAGCCCTTGGTGCTGCCTGGGCCAGCCTCTGCCCTAGGCAGAGCCTGCGAAGCTGAGGCTGGGGAGGGAGAGGAGGCAAGAGGCTGGGTAAGGCCTGAATGATGGTGAAGGTCCCCAAAGTCAGAGCCCCACCGAGCTCGCCAGCCCTCAGCGGGTGTCACACAGAGTCCTGCCAGGTGGATGAACAAGCTGAAAACTGTCTTACAGTGACCCACAACAGCAACAGTAATACTGATGGTGGTGATGATGATGATGATGAAGTAATTAAATAGAACACATGCCTGGCTTCCCTGCAGCCCCAGCCCGGTCTCCGTGGTGGTGGGTGCTGGTCCCAGCATGGGGTTGCTGCTGGCTCTGCCAGAGCGGTGGAGGCTGTGGTCTGTGTTTTACGCCCAGCCATTGCAGGGTGCCTGGGCGGGGAGAGATTAGTGAACTAATTGGGTGGAATTGGTGGAGCTGGCATACATATTGATGGGGTTGTCAGGATGATGATATTGCTGAGAGCACCAAGGGCTGGGGAGGGAGCGCTTTGATCTCATCGCGACCATGTTGCCGTGTCCTCTTCTCAATATCAGAGGCGCTTTGGGAGCCGCTGTTGAAGCACCCCTAGATGGACACCCCTGGGAGCCTCCACAGGCACCGCTGGCCCCAGGGACCAGCTTTCCTGCTGTTAAGTGCCTGTGAAATGACAAATTGCTCGGGAGGGTTAAGTTGGAGTGACCCACATGGGGCAGCATCTCTGGGTGCTTCTGAGGGAGGAGGAGGTGCCAGCAGCGCTTCTCCCCACCCAGAGCCCTGCTGCCTGGGAGGAGGCTGGAGCAGAATATACTTACAAGCATTGTGCTTCTGAGGGAGGAGGAGGTGCCAGCAGCGCTTCTCCCCACCCAGAGCCCTGCTGCCTGGGAGGAGGCTGGAGCAGAATGTACTGCCCAGCTTTTTAGCAGCCGGCGATGAGCTGGGCCCCTCGTGCACTCCCACGTTCGCCTTCCCTCCATGTTCAGAGGTATAAAAATTCCTCTTAAATCATTCACTAGTTCTCTAATGTATTCACAATGTGGACTATAGAACAAGATCTGAAACACTCTTTTTTCCAGTAAGACTATTAAATGGTGACACTTTGACACCAGCAAGACGTATATGAGATTAAAAAGTAAAAACTGCATAGAAATCTAAGTGCCTTCACAGAGGGTTAGAATAGAAACTGCTGTTAGGAGCATTAAAATAGAGTCCTTGCGAGGAGCGATGGGTTCCAGGGAGCTGCCTGCTGGTTTCTGGGGCATCAATGCCTGTGGTTTCCTCTCAGATAAATTACAGGGCGTTTAGAGGAGGCAGAGGAGGCACTCGCAGGAGGGAAGGCAGAGGATGAAGGTGCAGAGGGAGGGACGGGCATCACGCTCCTGGACCAGGGCTGGGGTGCAGCCTCTCCTCCGGGGTGAGGGACTCGTGGGGTCCTGGAGAGGCCGTTTCATCTGCCCGTGACATTTGAAATCCCCCGGAGGCAGCTGGTGGATGAAAGCAGGAGATGAAGGAGCCGGCTTTTCTTGGCACGATTAATCATTTATTAGCTAATCAAGAACGCTCGCAGGAGATGAGGAGAGAGAGAGAGAAGCTCGTTTCTAATAGGAATTAGTTAGCTTACGGTTATTTTTTCCCTTTACTCTGATTTCCCAAGGAAATGATGCTTGTGGAGGTCTGCTTTTCCAGCAGTCACCCCTCCCCACTTTCCAGCACCACAGGACCCCCTCACCTCCCAGCCAGGCTGACCCAGAAAACCACTCGGTGCTTGAAATACGTGGTGCAGAGCAGCAGGGAAGCCGAGCAGGGGGTACTGGCCTACTTCAGGTGGGATTTCAGCTATTGCCAGCACGGGGTCCTGCCCTGGCTGGCATGAAGGGGCTGCTGCGGCCACTGCAGGAAGCCCTGGGGATGCCCGGCTCTCCCCGCAAACACAGCGCGGTGTGATAAGCTGACCCCAAAAGCTGCTGGCGATGGGAAAGCTGTTCTGGCACTGCTGCCAGCAGTCGGGC
>NW_010388346.1:1164-3222 GCF_000710305.1 Buceros rhinoceros silvestris | reverse complement strand
AAATATGTTCGGGCCCGGCTGCCAGCAGTCGGGCACCTGCCAGACTGGATTGGCTACTGCTCGGCTGTGATACCATTCTACCCAGCAGGAACCTCTTCGAATTGCAGCTGGCGAGGCAGGAGCTTGCAGCACGGGGCAGAGCGATGGCACCGCCAGCCCTGTCAGGGAGAAGCGCATTTACAAGCCAAGGCAAATCTGCAGCTGTCGATGCTGCTGAGCAGCGAACGCGCTGCTGTGGCTGTACATGGCTTTTGTGCGCTCTCCAGCTGAAGTACACAGCGAAAGGAGGCTGGGAGTGGATGTTAGATCATCCTGGTCGCCCACCCTTGTCATCTTCAGGAAATCTCGTCTCGGAGGGGTGCTGGCACGGGAAGCCATCGGCGCTCTGCAGCGCCCTGCCAAGGTCAAGCCTAGGGCTCTGGCACGCTCCCATCTGGGGTTCGTCACCACCGTGTCAGCATCGCTTCTTCATGCCCTACAGACAAAGATGTCACAGGCTGGAAGAGAGAGGGAGAAATGGGAGAGTTTGTCGTTGTCAGGAGCTGAGGAGCCTGAGCAGGCGGAGCCAGGAGGGATCGAGTGTCTGCAGAGAGCTGGAGGACCAGGAGAGGTCTGGTGGAGAGCCAGCCCTTCCTGGCCCTGGCTGCAGCCCAGCCTGCACATGGGAAGGCGGCCAGATCCAGACCCACTTGCCGTAGTGTCATGTGTGTCCCTCCAGCATGCCTGCCCTGGCACAGAGAGAGGGATGGGAGCGAGAGGGGAGCTCAGGGCTGGGCAGAGTCCCAGGAAGGGCTCCCTGGGATGAGATGCTGCCAGCAGGAGCCAGAGCAGACGGGCAGAACCCTTGCCTGCTCTGGAGCAGGGTCTGCCCTGAGCTCTGCACCAGCCCTGGGTGCTGGGACAGGCTTTCTGCAGGGTGGGAAAATGTTTCTGGTTCTCCAGAGACATCCCTGGAACCACCCAGAAAGGGATCTGGAGCCGTGCACAAGGCTCTGAGCGCTACAGGGCATGGGCCTTTTCCTGGGTTTTCCTGCAGGGTTCAAGGGCTGGGGCTGGCCCTGGCCCCTCTCATGGGAGCAGCAAAATGATTAGTGGCTTTTGTGAAACCTCCAGCCCCTGGAACTCTGTCAGAGGTGGAAACCTCCGCTTCCTTAAAAGAGAGTCTGGTTTCAACCATCATGGCTTGAAAATATGAATGCTCGTCTCTCAAAAGAAATAAAAATAAGACAAAATATATTACAATTTAAAATCTTGTGACATTTTGGGGACTGACTCATGATTTTTGAATGTTTGGAAGCAGTAACACTGCAATCAATTTCGCTGCTTCCTTGGCTGATTGCTTTCAGAGAGGTTTTAATTCCACTATAAATACTTCAGCTTTACAACAGCCGCCTCGGTCAGATACGCAATAATACCCAGTTCTGCATTTCAGGTAAGGCTTTAAACTAAATTAAATCTCCTCAGTGTGGCTAATCAGAGATTAGCTTTGATCACAGTTTGTTAGCCCCGGCCAATCCCATTCAAATCCTCCGCAGACCTCATATCAAGAGTGCTTTGTCCTGTGCTTACGACGGGAAGCCCCATCCCCAGGGCAAGGCGGGGGAGCTTTTTCTCTTCGACTTTCCGACATTTCTCTACATGTGGTGGAACATCTCTCTGCCGCCTCGGGGCGCTTGGTGGGGGATGCCTTGTGCATGTGGCCAGGCGGGCACCAGCTTTAGATCTCCTCTCACCCAGCTCCCAGCCTTTCCTCTGGGCTCTCCTGAGTTCCTCCTGCATTCAGTGAGGGGGTAAAGATCTGTGCTGGGAAGGGAAGAGGGAGTGGAAACAGGAGCTGGGGCATTTTGCTAGAGCTTGGCTGTGGAGTACCAAGATCAAACCATGCTGAGACCATGCTGGCAGATTTAGTGGTTGCTGTTTGCTGCTTCTACTTTACTAAGTGCATGTCAAAGCAGTGGAACTGGTGTCTTCTTCTTCCAGCATAAGGGCTGCCACGGCAGAGGGAAATCGGGCAGAACTTGGTGTGACTGAGGTTATTTCCCAAAAGCTCCACGGCCT
>NW_010388346.1:447-879 GCF_000710305.1 Buceros rhinoceros silvestris | reverse complement strand
CCCTTGGGGCTCTGAGCCCCCTGCTCTGGGTGCAGATGTCCCTGCTCCCTGCAGGGGGTTGGACTGGATGAGCTCAGAAGGACTTATCAACCCAAAATACACAGCTGGGCTTGTTTTGCCAGGACGAAGCTGCAGAGGACGCGGTGTAACGCGGGGAGCTTTGCTCCGAGCTCCTCCTCCCCTGCACCCGGCGCACGGCACTTGCTCCCTCCTGTAACGAGTTGGACCAACCCTGTCTCCCGGTTAGAAGCGTCCTCCGTGGCTGTTGTTCCTCCGTGTTATTTATAGCACAGCAAGTGTCTGAGATCACAACAGCTGATATTGAGCTACCCAGCAGTGTTCTTCTTCAAAACAGAACGGTTCGACTGCAGCTATCGATTGGAGGGGGCTGGGCGAGGGGTGAGAGTTCCTTGGAGCCATCTGGTATATTAA
>NW_010388346.1:0-273 GCF_000710305.1 Buceros rhinoceros silvestris | reverse complement strand
CGGATGACATAACTCCCCCGGCATCAGTTTGCCCTAATGGGCCTGGTATTACTCATGTGCTAATTGATTGGGCATGGAGAGGAGAAAAGCTAAATTCACTTGCGAGGTGATTTTTATGGCCAGGCTCGTAACAGAGGTAATTTGCTGAAAACGTTCAGTCCCTCTTCGGTTATGTACCATCATCTGTGCTCCTGCGCTCCATCTCCACACTGTGCTTCAACCAGCAAACTGAGTTCTCTTTCGAGTGTAAAGTCCCCAAGGAGTCACTGCGGT
>NW_010388345.1:907-22178 GCF_000710305.1 Buceros rhinoceros silvestris | reverse complement strand
TTGTCTTTGACATCCTTTGCCAGATTTAATTTCAAGTGGGCCTCAGCCTTCCCTGTTGCATCCCGGCACACTCTGACAACGTTCCTGTATTCCTCCCAAGTGGCCAGTTCATTTTTCCACATTTTGTAAACTTCCTAAGGTTTGGCTGAAGAAGGATATCGAGACCCAGCAACAATGTCTCAGAGTTTGTGTTTCATTTCTAAAGAAGAAAAAGCAAACAACATATTCCAAATCTTTGTCTTATACCATCGTTATTCCTCCCAAAGAAGACTGAACTGGCATAAAGTGCTACCAGAGAGATGACACAAAGAATAGGTAGAAGAAAATGTGCATAGCAAAATGAGAATGAATATGACAGTAAAAGAGGCACCATCTGAAAGGGAGGAGCTTTTAAAACCGATGTTGTACGATAAAAAACAATGCTAACATTGCGTATTACACAGAAGAGTGGCCATAAGGCTATGTTCTGCCACAGCAGCGTTTATCTCTCTGAGTGAGGAGAGAGGAGGGACAACTGCCAAGAGGAATAGCCACAAGTGAGTTAACGCTGCCTTTCTGTGCTAGCGATTACAAGCAGCAGAAGGAAGGTCCTTCGCCACTCTCCACGTTGCTTTCCAGGATTGAAGGTGGTTTATGCAGCAGCTGGAGGGGATGGAAAGTTGATCATGGAAGATCCTAACAGATAAAGGTTGTAAGGATTTTCCCCAAATGGAGGAACTTGTTGGGGTGCACGACCAGAACTCCATGAAGGTCCAGAGCGCTCATCCTCTTATGCAGGTGCCGCATGTAGTGCTGAAGAGTAAAGCTACTAGGCTTCTCTCAGTGGAAGTGTTATTTGGATTCAGCGCCATAAGTTGAATATCGTAAAACTAAAAAATATTATTTCAATGTCTGGCATTCTTAACAAGCAATTCCAAAAGCCTTTTCTGGTCCAGCTCTGGATGTCTCAAGGACCTCAGGAAAGTTAAAAAACAATTAAAAATCTCTTCTATAATCACACTTTCTAGTATCTTTTCCTCCTCTCTGTCTTCTAGGTAGACTCATTGCTCATATTTTCAAGATTCCTCATCAAACCGAATACTTAATTTCTATAATGTAACAGTAATCTGTTACAAAAAAATTCACACATATAGCTGTGGTGTCATCTACGGGTTCTCAGTCATGTGGCCCAAGTCAATGCCAGCCTTAAGCTATGCCAGAGGATAGCGAGAATCTAACAGAGAATGAAGCAATTTTTTTGTGATAGAAGGGTGAGGATGGTGGTGGGAATACTGTGCAGGAAAAACTCTGGTGAATTACTTAATGCCGTGCTTGTAGATCGAGGGCTTTAATAAAATAAAAAGAGCAAAGAGAAGACTATGTGCACTCTGATGATGGATGAATATGCCTGCTTCAGTACTTCTGGGATGGATTAAGCTGTTGCAAAAGCATTCAACATTGGCTAAAGAACTGTAATATATGTGAAATTTCACAGTTAATGCATCATTAAATAATTTGCTCCAACTGATTTATAGGTGCAATACACTACACTGTGTCAAACCATGTGGGATAATAAATGGTATCACAAAAATATGCTATTGAATCTTTTGTTCTAATCAGTCTTTGGAGTTTTAGTAGAACATAGTTCTGCAGAATGGAATTGTCCTATTGATCCAGATAGAGTAATAGGGAGAAACTTCATGCTACGTATATTTTAAGGCTCTTTTTAAGCAATCTAGGTTGTGGTCCAGTGAATCAGGCACTGGACTGTGACTTATGGGACCCACACTCTGGTCCTTGCTCTGTCATTGAAATTCAGAAGTTGCTGATCTAAGTTCTTCCGGGCTGAGCACTGTAATGCTCAGTACCAGATCTGTGCTCCCTCTTTCTGTGGACATAATCCACGATCCCTATAGGACTGTGTTTTTACTTTGCAAATTTCCTTTTGGGTTCAATGCAAAGAGCCCTGAGGCTGGCTGGTGCATTTAGATGCTACCATAACACTAATGGATGAACTAATTGTAATTAATAATTTATCTGATTAATTTACCCCCTTTAAACTTTTGTACAGTGCTGTTTGCAAGCAAGGCTGATTTTTTCTGTCTTTCTGAATTATTAAACAGGTATTTTCTACAGCTATATTTCAGCCTACAGGAAATAATTGCTAGGATTCATTTGAATCTGTTGTTCATACTGTGTGATTGGTCATGCTATAATAAAATCTGTATCTTTCACATTTTGTCAAGAGTCCAGAGTGCACCAATGGTTTCTGATTACCCTAAAAGACTGACCAGTGTCCTTCACCCTCACTGTCTGCTTGTTGGCCAGGAGCTCTATTTAATATCAAGCCCAGGCCTCCAGTCTTGGCCTGAGCAAAGTTGTAGGTGTACCTGTTCCAGTTCCGTTCCCAAACTGTGGCTCATATTTTCTGAATTGACAGGGGATCTGACTTGTTACTTTCCCTTACGGTTGCTGAACTCTGGATAGAAGCTGGCGCTGCCACCGCTCTGCATGGTCTGCTCAGCTCAAACACTGCAGGGCCATGCCCAGTTGGTGATGTTTTCTCCCTGCTTATGTTGTGGCCACCCTCGGCTTCCAGTGTGCCTTCCCTTGAGGAGTTAACCAATGCTTGCAGCTCTCTAATACATGTAAATTTTACTGGATTAATCCTGAGGGAAGTGTTTAATACAAAACCTCAAAACCAATCTCCCTATGTTGGTTAAAGGCAGCATTTTGAAAAGTGTTGAGTGCTCAGAAGACTCTTTAAGCAGTGATTTGGGCATTTCAGAGAAGAAGTTTTTATGTAACTCAAATGACTCTTCATATTTCTAAGTGCCTGACTGCAACAATGTTTATAAACAGTGATTATTGAGAGCTTCTAAGTTTAATAGTAGGAGGTGTCATTAATGTAAATACAGCTGAAAAACTAGAAGGAAGAGCTTCAGTGAGAAGAAGGATCCGTATCTCCTGAGTAGAATGTTAACACCAATCAAAACCAGACAGCTTTTAGAGGACCAGTGGTTTAAAAATCACCTTTAAGGGTAATCATGTTTTGATATGGAGATGTAACTCTTTTAACATTTGAGTGATTTAAAAGCTTCTGTCTCGAGGTCAAGAAGTCCTTACTGTCTAAGGGCAAGATTTCCAAACACATCAGAGTTTTGTAGCACCCATGTCTCTTTGAGAGCTGATTGGAGGGGTGCTAGTAAAAGATGGTATTCCTCTGGGGAAGGGGAGGTGGACCCTAAAATAGTAGGTTTGGCCAGGTTGAGCCTTTGAAAATACATGCTGTACTGAAGTTGCTGGGATCACTCACCTGAATCACAGTGGCACCAGGAAGTACCAGGCACTCCAGTGAATTCTCGAGCACACAGGACTGTTAGCAGATTTTCATAAAATGAGACCAATTTTCTGCCAGAGCAAATCAGCCTACTCTGACTGAACTCCACGGCCTCAGTTACAGAAATCAGTATAGCATAATCAACTTACAGGGAAGTGCACGCCTTTACTCTGTATTCCAACAGAGAATCTGTCCTAGTGCATGCGCTAACTTCCCTAATTGAAAGCAAATGTTTCCAAGGTGAAGCACTGACCTAAACTGACCATCATCATCTCTTTAATATCAATTTTTACTGTATCACATGCCCAACAAAATACGGCTAGTGCAAGATAAGGCAAACTACTTCCAAGGTAGAGAATCAGCTAAAGGAGTCACTTTTACGCCCTGAAAATACACTAAGTACAATAAAACAGGCACTTGCAAAGGACCGTGGTGAATTATGGTCCATTGTCAGAAATGTTACAGCTAATTAGCAGCCAGAGTTTCCAGAGAGAAGAAACACTGATGTGATCGAATGGCTGTTTGCAGAGTCTCAGCCCGTAAGTTTTTTGTTGCTGGCACAGTTATTGATGTGACTCTAAATTAAATTAAGTTAAAGAGGGAGCCACAACACAGGACTTCTAAATGAAATGAATGTTTGGTAGCTCATCCCTTTCTGGAACTTGCTTACTGACCACTGCTTTTTCAATTACAGCATTTTCAGGGGGTGAAGTTATGGTAGAAAGCATCATTTTATGGCCCTTCATCTGCTGTAAGTCATTTATTACTCCTATGAGTATTCTGTCTATTGGAGGCCTTCACCATTGCCTTTCTAAGCATAGAAGAACTTAGATTTCTGTCCCAGAATATTTGCTCCGGATTATCCACTGCCTTCTCCATGTGTCATGAGTTATCTCACTGACTCCCAAAAGCATAATGAGGTTCCTTGCCTATGTCATCTTCCGGATATGGTCTGTTGGCTCTCAGTGAGTAAAGGTTGCCCAAATGATTGCTGTAGCTCTCAGACTGTCTGCTCCTTGACATTCTGTTTATCTTTTAACTGCAGAATTTTGATGCACCTTCCGAAGAACAAGAGAAATGACGTAACTCGAGGTGGGTCTTGGTGATGAAGCTGTCCAACATGGAACGAATTGCCTGCCACCATCTGAAAATCACTTGTGTGAGGTAAAAGCATTTAAGCAGTTAATCACCATTCCATTTGCATGAATGAGCAGACAATAAAGGGTGGTATTGCCACATAGCTGGGTAAGTCTTCCAGTCTTCCCAGTCATCTCAACGAAGACCTTTTGTTTGCTTTCAGTTTCTAATTCCTACGTCATCCTTGGAAGAGTTATGTGCAGACATGGCAACCTTCCCACAGTGAACACACCTTCAGTATTACCCATGCTGGGTGTGATTCAGACTAATTAAGCAAAAAGGTCATCAGCTTCTCATATGTGGGCAGAAGGAGCAGAATTGCCCCTTTCTTCTGGTACAGTTTACCTCATCAGAGGTGCTTTTGAAGAAACAATTCTGTATTCTTTCATGTTTCAGACAATTTTTCTTCATCCTGGTCAATCTGCACTAAAGGAGGAAATTGGGAATTATTGTCACCTGTGTCCCTTTGAAGCTTATTTCTGCAAATACTGTTAGAGCCTGGATTCTATCCTGTGATTTAAATGAACAATCGCCACTTCACTGACCCCATTTTCATGTAGCTATTTCAGGAATTAAAACGGTTAGCAAAGGTCCTGCTGGCAGTAACACCTGGTAGAGGCAGAGAGATTACTTTGCTAATTTTCTGTCTGTACTCAAACAGTAACTGTTTAAAGGGGAAAGAAGCTTCGCTGACTGTATTCAGGTTGTCCCTGATTGGCTTCATGTGTTTGCCACTGGTGATTCTCTGTGGCTCTGCTTTGCCGGGTACTGGTGGTCACTAATGCTTTCTTTTGGGCAGCACTGTGAGACCTCCCATAGGACCAGAAATACTCTGTCTGGAAGAGAGCAGCTAACTCTAATCCGTAACTGGCCCATGGCAGACCTCCTGCGGTTGTTTCAGATTGTCAACAGACAGATGGTACTACAGCCTGAGCCTTGGATCCCAGACTAGAAACAGGAGTGAGTGTGGCTCCTTGAGCCTATGTGTTGGCTACCGGCACATACGTGCCTGGAAGTAGCCCGTGCTGGCTTGGAGCTGCGAGGCCAAAATCTGCCTGCCACTGGGTGCAACGCCGTGCTAGCAGACTGCTGTACGCACACCAGCCTTGCTGTGGTTGTGTACGTGTTTGACTGCCTGTGAGCGTGGTGGGAATGGGGACTTTCTCGGCTCTACTGCAGTAAAGGAACAGATTGCAAAGTGGAGTAAAAGACAGTTCAGTCACACATTCGGTCCCACAGCCAGACAATCTGTGCCTTTCCGGGACCTTGCAGGAGTTGCTAAATCAATGGCTACCCAAGCCTTGGCTTGCCACGTTGAGCAGGCAGCTGCTTTCTCATCTTCATTGCGTGGAACAACACATGCATAGTAGGCTTTTTGTCAAAAAGAGTAAAATTAAAGATGCCACAACAATGCTTTGATCATGGTGAGGAGTAACTGCTGACTGAACGCCTTTGAAGTGTCTTGGAGGAGCTGAAATATAAGGGTCTGAAACCCTAACAGGGGCTATATTCTTGCGTGCTTGTAGCTGAGGGCTGTGGTACACAGCCCCGGACTCTCTCAGCATCCGTTTGCATGCTGTGGGGCCTGTAGGTGAACAGGAGGCGTGTCATGAACCATTCTCCCGAAATGGCTAACTGCACCATCACAGCGTGGACAGCACTGGGTTATACAGGCGTCGTCTCTGTGGTACAAAGCTGCAAGTTGGATCACGTGGCTCTTCCCCACTGGCAGCCTGCAAGAGATGGGGAACTGAGCCCTCTCCCCAGATTAGCTCTTCCTCTTGTTACTGCTCTCACCAGCTCCTGCCTGCTATGGGAAGGCTCTCAGACTTGCTCAGACTCTTAATTTCTGGCCTGAGATTTCTCTGTGCTGAGTTTAACCAACTGAGTGGAGATGAACTTGTGGAAATCAGCTTCCAAAGCACTCTTCTGGCAGTGTAGGAGTTCCCCCTGCATTTGAACAAGCATAACAGATACAAACAAAATGCATACATGTCATCGCAGGTTTTGTTTTGAATGCTTTTCCCTTGAAAGAGGACAACGATTCCTTTATGTAACGATCTCCTACTGAAGAAAGTAAAATTTAGCTACTCGCCCACCTCATAAATATTAATTTGTACTTAAGTTTTGGGGGGTTTTTTTTTAGTGCTGGTAATTTGAAATTGTGCTACAAATGTCTGGCCTGTCAATGCCTGCATCTTTATAAGGCGATAACAGTTTAATCTCAGGACTGTCACTTTTCATTGGGAGTGATGAAGCCTGACAGCAGTGTCAAACAGCTTATCCCAGCTGATACTCCAAAGGTTCTCAGGCTTGGTTAATTGGTGAAACAATAAAATGAGACCATCAGCAGCCTAGTGAGTGATTCCATTTGTATTTTTCCCATTCATAAGAGTCCAGGCTATTTTACTGAAGAATTACTAATTTGTGCAGAGTTATAATTCAGTGGTTTATTGGGAGCCCTGCTTTTGGAATATAATTAAAAGGAGGTTGATATTTTTTTATTAGTGTGCACATAAATGCAGGTTTTCAGAAATGCACTCAGAACTGGCATGAGATTTCCGGAAGAATTTGCTTTCTACTAATGGCGTGAACAGGCAGATCAGCAAAGATCCTCAGCACGCAACAGATGCCGTTTTGGGAACCATGGCTGAAAGCAATGGAGCCTTGAAAATGTTGTCCAAAATAGGGAGGATTTGGGGTTTTCTCATGGTGAATTACTTTGCAAATCCAGCCAAGTATATCACAGAGCTGCAAGAACTCGCTTTCTGCCAAACCTGGTATCAGGCTTTGGCAGTGAAGGTGTTCTTGAAAATTTGGCCTATGGTCTTGGTTGAGGCTGCCTTTCCAGGCTCTCTGGGGACACATCTAGATAATATACTAGACAGCTGCAAGTTGCTCTGTCACTTGCTCCGAACCAGTAACAATCTCTGTGAACAATGTCAACATGGCCCCAATGGGCTTCTGCTGACTGGCTTGTGCGCTCTTCCTCTCATCGAGGCTTGTTAGCTCAGTACCATGCTGTTAGCTCCGAGCTCACATCCGCTGGCAAAATATTGTGCTTAGACATCCACTGTCTAAACAAAAGCCTCCCCAGACCTCTGAACTCATCCTGTTTCCCCAGACCCTCATCTACACCATCAGGCTTTTTGTTTTCTTCCCCGTGGAGTTGGAACCTTACAGATTTCCCATTGCTAGACCAGGATTTGGCTACCAGAGGCAGAGCAGATCTGTTGTGACCATTTCTTAATACTCGCGGGGATACTCATGTATGGAAACCCGTGCCTGATTTTCTTAAAAACAAAGATTTTTTGTTCTATGAAGATCAAACTAAAAAGATTTTTAAAAAGCTAGCTAGCGTGGCTAGTTTCACCTGATCTGACACTTCCTCAAAGGCAAAATCAAGTAAGCTTTCCTCCTCTGTGTAGGCCAGAGAACTACTGAGAACAGAACAACTTCTGGTTCTTGCTAGCACCTAAAAGCTTCCCTGAGCCGAATTAAATTCCTGTTTCTACGTGTTCCTGATCTTGCATCCACCTCATGCTTAACCTCTGTAAACACAAATCACAGGCTTCGACTTTCAGAGTAAGTTCGGTATCAGAACCAGCTTGCAGTACAGTGCTGAGAGAGGAGCACCAGAACACAGTGTGTGTATCAGAAATAAACCTGTCACATACAAGTTGTTTGACAAGAGGAATTGCTTTGGCAATAGATTCTGTCAGAAGTTCCCAGATACGAATGGCCTTCTAGGAGTCAGTGTTTCGGGAACATGCTCACTGCATCTAAAAAGCAGCTGAGGGATTAAAAAGCATACAAAAATCTGCTAAGAAAGCAGCTACACTTTAATAACAAAAAACCCCACCACTACACGTCAAATGGGTAGCTTGGTAGGTCATCCTTAAACGTAGAGCGGCTGGAGAGCAGAGGCTCTGTGCTCGTGTTCACTGCCGCTCTTGCTGCACATTCTGGCGTGTTCTTCCTTGCCCCGTGGCTGACATCCATCCCTGTGGATGTTTTCGTTGTTACACACAGCAGCTCTGGATTTGTGGTACAATTTTGCCAGTATGATTCTGGGGGGAATCTGAGGAAGATCTGTTCTAGTGCTGTGTGCTGCAAAGCAACACTGACGTTTCAGGCTATTGTGGTGCTACAGTGCTTCTGTCATTGGAGAAATATCTGCATCACAGCCTTTGCCATGAACTGCGTCTCCATACCAGCCTCCTTTGCCCAGCGTACAAGGTATATATATTGCCTGTTTAAATTAAGAGTAGATGGGCAGCAAGTAGCTCTGCTGTGCACTGATAGGACCTCATTGCCTCGACCAGCCTCATCCGGGATTCCCACCCACTGGCTCTGCCCATGGCTCCAGGAGCTCCATTGAAGCTCGGGGTTGGCAGACTATACCTGTGGCTGTATTTGTCTTTAGTCCTGTCTTCTGCTGCTCCTGTCTGGATTCCCTGAAAGTACCATAAGACTGATTAATGACCTTGCCTTGCCTGGTAGAGGACCCTGCTGCCAGCTCCCTGCTCTGCCCACCCTGTTTGGGTGCGGTGGGGCCACTCTCTGGCTGGTGAGGTCACTGCTTTGCCCGTGCTGTGGTTATCCTTGGCTCCTGGCTCTTCTTTCTCTCCTGGCTTTTCCTATTGAAAAAAACCAGCAAGTAGAGCTGGAAGACTGAAGGTGGTGTTTATACACCTCCTGGACATGACTGATGCAGAGTATGCAGTGTTACAGATATTATTGTTTTTATGACTGTAGGCTGTAGAGGCTCCCATCACTTCAGCACCTTCTTGCATCAGGCTCTGGCAATGGGGAGTGTCAGGGAATCCCATAGAACTCCCCTGTCTCAAGAGACAATGTGGAGATCTGGGGTGTGGGAAGGCAGAGTGGTAAGTGATTTATCGGTGCCACAAAGAAAGTGGCATTTTCCATGAAAGAGGAAGAGTTATAGTTCAGCTCTCCACAGACCTTGTATTTTTTTCCTCATTAATCATGATAGGTAGGCTATATGCAAAGCAGTGCAAGATACCTCAACAGGTTTTATCCTGTAGTTATTCCACAGGGTTCTTGCTTCACTACCGCGTCTCCGTAATTGTGAAGTACGTAAGTGACTGTAGTGTCAGCGTGAAAGTATTGTCATGAAATTGGTAGATAGATATGCAATGATGTAAAACCACAACAGGCAAATATATGCAGAGAAATTTATGTGTTGAAGGGAAGGATTGTGCATCTTCAGGATTTGACTCTCTCATCAGCTCCACTGTTACCTGCTGATGCTCTGCTAATATATTCTCATGTAGGAGAACAGCCATGGGTATCAAGCAGGGCTTTTCCTTGTTTCAGTCTGAGAAAGACAAAAAGGATTTGAACAAAATAGTGCTGTGTAAGCAACTGAACCTGTGGTTATGCTTGCTTGATGTAGCAAGATATTACAGTCTCACCCAGCACAGAACAAGTCTATTTAGTAACCCCTGCACACTGTTCTCTCACTGTCATTCGGAGCAATCCAGTCTCAGAATATTTCTGATGTGTTTCATTGCCAGGTGCCAGTAGAGAAATCAGAGTTTTGGTGGCTTCTACCATTTTTTTTCTCCTCCTTCTTTAATGTTATTAATCAAAGGCAATTTTAGGTTCATACATTCACCTTCTGAGATAGGAGAGGGAAACTTGATTCTCAATTTTAAATTTAGATGTAGCTAGACTTCCAAGGGTGGAGGGGGCGGTGGAAAGTGGAAAGAAGAAAATGATTTTTCTAGAGTGGAGAAATTTTAAGAAGGCTGCAGGGTGCCACTCAAGGACATACAATAGAATTTTAGGATCACTGGGACACAGGACCAAGCTTACATCCACTTTCTGTAGTGCTCCATCCTCCACAGCACTTATTATCGAATGCTTCTACAGAAGGAGACCATCCCTTCCCACCCGTGTAATTTTCTTACTTCTCTCTTGTATTTAGATGCTGATATGAGCTGTAGAAAGCACAAAGGCTAATATGCCTCACACTTGGGTTACTTTTTTCTTAAATAAAAAGTAGTAATTCCTTTTGGAGTCTATGTGGACAGTGGAACAGGTTCAGAGCCTGGATTTGGTGCTGGAGCCTGCGCCAGGGGAACAGTAATGGCCCATTTCCCTCTGCGGGAATGCAAAAAGTCTCCTGGCCTGTGATGGGCTG
Organism: Buceros rhinoceros silvestris; assembly: GCF_000710305.1. Taxonomy (NCBI): domain Eukaryota; kingdom Metazoa; phylum Chordata; class Aves; order Bucerotiformes; family Bucerotidae; genus Buceros; species Buceros rhinoceros. The sequence continues at coordinate 11,550 of NW_010388345.1, read as the reverse complement.
TATGGCCACAGTTTACAAACACCCGTTACTTTACAGCCCCTGAGGTGTGACTTTATTTCTCTAATCTTAAAACCTTTAAGCTCTGCTAGTTATAGACAAGAGTATTGTTTGGTTTCCCTTTTCCCACCCAATGTCACCCGCTTTTGTTTCTCTCTTCTGGACTGCACCCAAAAAAAGTCAAACTGAAGAACGTTTCCCCAAAATATGCATACGCAGTTGTTGAAAATGTCCTAGTCTCCACCTTCAAATGACTTGCTTAAAAAGCTGCCTTAGGAACATGGCTGACATGGGTCTGTCTTGGGAATCTGGCCTAACTGTTGTGCTGCCCCCAGCCATGAGGAACACCATTTCTGACTAACGCTTTTTGTGTTTGCAGCACCCCCAGCCTGCCTGCGGTCAGGGCTGAGCCAGAACCAGGGCTCTGCTTCAGCTCAAGTTGAAATCACGCAACCTGCCAGCTAAGCTTGCTTCTGGCTGAACTGGGTGCTCAGACCCACCCAGGGCTGTTGTTGTTAGTCCTGCTGTTCTTTAGGCCTGCTAAGGCAAAAAGTCCCATCCTTCACTATTTATTTCTACTGACCAGTCTACGACTTCAGCCAAAAGGTCTTCCCTCCTCTCAAAATGGGAAGAATATTGAGGCAACTGTATTTGCTGCATTCCCTACCTAGAATGGTCTCATAACCATGGCTGCTGGTACAGCAGGTCAGTTATGCATCCCACAGTCAGGAGAATAGACACATACCTGAAGGCAAACAGGAGCATTTTCAGGAAACCTCTTGGTATCTCTTGGTGACTCTGTCCTTTAAACTCTCAAATAGTGAGCAAGCAACATGAGGAGGATACTGCTGAGATATTTTTCATCATTTTCAGCAATCATTGTAGTTTATGTCCTCTGTTTATATATAAACATTTGCAATCTTGACAGTCTTGACAAACAAACTGAAATCTGTTTTCTTCACGGGAGTGTTACCCTCCATCACCCATGCACGAGATCCTGGTTAATGGGAGGCTGCTGGCATGGAAATTGACTTTCATTTTTTTCTTTTTCTTTTCTTCTTTTCATCAGTAAAAGCCATAAGACTCTGTCTCAAGGAAGTCTTCCAGTCTCCGGAATAGCCTTGTTATCCAGGGAAGGACAGCAGCACCGGAAAAACAAAGGGAAAGAAGGAGAGTCAGGATGGTGAGATGTTGGCTGCGTCTGCACAAAGTGAGCCTTTATGAATATCCGTGGGATTTGAAGAGACTTTTCCCCCATTCAAATATCTTTTATCCCATCTTCACTTCCATCTGCAGGATCCCTCTAGAGATGGATGTGTTTCCATGTGTGTTTCAACTGTGTTTGCAGCTTATTGCTCACCTGGCCCCATACTACAGAGGAAGAGGCACAGGCAGGCACTGTCTGCTCAACTTTGCCCCTGCGGCACAGGGCAAACGTAAAGCAGGTCTTCAAATGTGTGAACCTGAGTCTCCGGTCACTTTGCTGTGCTAGGTAAGTAGCTCACAAGATAGCAGGGAAATCAGCCCGCCCTCTTGTGGACAGATGACGATGCACAGCATCACTGCTCATTAGTATTTGTCTTGCTGTGACTTTGGGTACACTCAGCTCCCATCTGCCTGATGTTTGCAGGTGTAACTTCTTAGTTGCTGCTGAAATTCCACATTTATGGTGGAAGGAGCCAATTAATCTTTCTGAGTGTTTCTGAGCTCTTGCGGTACTCTGGTGAGCCCTCATTTGCCCTTCCTTGGTTGCTCCAATGGAAATTGTGGTAATTGTCATGGTGATGTGCCCAAAACAATGAATTCCCATCTCAGGTAAGAAGAGACACTCTGAACTTGGGATTTGAGTCTGGGATAGAGTTACAGCCCCTTTGCACACACAAGCATGAACGGTGTGAACTGTTTGAACTGTTTCTGATGCTCCTGCCAGCCCTGGTCCCTATGGTATGTTTCTATGGTATGCATCTGACACCCTTATGGTTGTCCACGATAGAGTTTCTATATTTCAAACTAAGACAAAACAGCTTTTTGATATTTGAAATGGAAATAACATTTTTGTGCTGGGTTTATTTCAGGAGGTAGTTATTTTTATCTTCTAAATTTGGAGCCCCGTCACCTTTATTTTGTTCCTTGGGCTAACATTTTCAAAACAAGCAAAAGATTCACACGTAGACTCTTGGATGTGAAAATGATGATCTGAACTGAGGATGATCTGAACATCCAGGTTCATGACGAGACTTTGGAAATTTCTTTGTGTGGTCCATGGATAGAAAATCAGATTAGTTATTCGGCACGGACCTGGCACACACCTGGAAAGGAAACAAAACTGAAGTGACTTTTAGCTCTGCCTGGTTTTTGCCCCATCCGAACATGATATGAGTGGCTGCTTCTCTGTTCTGCCAGCAAAGAAAACAAATGGATGGTCAGAGAGAACAATTTCCAGTGCATTAATGGCAAATTGAAAAAAATGCATCAAAACAGGAGGCTCCATGACAAGAGCATCAGTTCCCTTCACTCCCCATTTGGCTTGGGACAGGCTTTGATGGAAAGCATTGCATTGGAGTAAATGACAAGTGGGGAATAGAGGTGATGCATAAAGGTAGAGTGGGAAAAGAGTGCAAATAATGTTGTATCATCACCACTAACCCATGCATCTTGCTGCTGGGGTACAGTGGAGATGGATGGAAAAAGTCAGGAAGAAGTCGTCTACTTGAGGGGGTTGTTTAACAGACAAATAGCTGAAGAAAAGGGACAACATACAGTTGTAATAGTGAAATATAATCAGATTCCCATCAGCTTTTTCTGGACAATAACTCTGGTCTGTGTGCTGGTATAGAACTGATGCAGAGGCTTTACACCTCATTCCCTCAACTTCATTTTCAGAGGTCACACTCTCCCGCAACGCATCTTAGAGCAGCAGCTGAGCTACCTGGGGACTTGGCTGCTGTAGGGTTTCATTGAGTTACATGATAGACATTGCTTTAAGGAGAGTCAGGGAGACTTAAGGGGGTGCAAGATGTGTATTGATTGTTTGGCAGATCCACACATACATAAGGCATGAAACCGGGCAGGGCTTGATAAAATGGGAAAAGGAATCCAGCTCTAGGACCCAGATGCAAGTTGGTTTTCCCAGCCATCCACTGGGATTCTGTAGGAGAACCAAGAATGTAATCCTGCGTTTTAAACCTCAGATGAATCTCTTAGAATCGAGCACATTTTTCTGCTGGTTTTTTGCTTACAGGTGGCCAAAACTTCACCAACCTGATCTTGACTTCAGACTTACGTAAATCAGAAGCTGTAGCCAGTAGATGACCATGAGAGAGATGGAGAAAAGCAACATGATGAGTCTTCCGAATTTTTTCATGCATCAAGGTGTAAGTCAAGACAGAGAGATAGAGACATTTTAGAAGGGCATGCTTTCCAGGTGCATTGCTTTCTATCCGTCCTCACATGACAACATAGGATGGGGGTTTCTAATGATTTTTAATGAGGGTGGATCTAGTTACACCAGTCTAACCTCCTGTTCTAGCTGGTTTCAACTGCCTTTGGCAATTCACTGGTACAAAAGGAAATATCGATCAGGAGATCTGTCATAGCATTGTATCTTCCCATGTTAAATACAATAGTGAAACTAAGAAGGGAATTCCAAGGACTGAATTTCAGGAAGAGAAAGTTCCTCAGCTATTCCAGCAGACTCTTTTTCCAACCATGGAAAGTACTATCAATTCATAAATGTAGTATCAAGGCAGCCATGTCATTTGGTTGGTTTTCTCTATGCCATTTTCCATATTCCCACTCTACTGTCATCACTCCATCTCTTTTAGTTGGGAAGATGCTTGCAGCGTGGAGGCGAGGTATGTGCTCTGTAGGAAGTACAAAGTCACGGCACAAAGCCAAAAGGCAGCTGAATGCCTGCAAGCTCATTGGCAGTCAGAACTACAACTATCACTAGATCAGTATCTGCTGATTGGCGTTATCTTGATGCCTGGAGAAGTGAGAAACAGGGCAAAGGTCATATTGCTACATTTTTTCACCCAGGAGGAAATGAGCTGTTACATCTGTCCATAGAGGTGTAAATTAATGGAATTTGTGCAATTAACGTAACCCATAAGCTTGTCAACAGTCCCACAAACACACACACATCTACCCCATTGATGTAACGAGAAAAATGAAGTATAAATATTGCCCCAGTGTCGCCCCTAATGTCAGGCAGGGGATGCTTCGGGACCAAACTGAAAGGATGGATTGCCGGATTCGCTCCACCCCACCCCACTCCAGGATGCTTTGTGGGTAAGATTCGTAACCTCAGCCACACTGAGTGCTTTTATTTTCCCCCAAGTGTTAACATATAATCACAATTCTGTTTGTTTTCTGCGGGACTACTCGGGCATCCCACAGGCTCGTTTTACACAGTGGCCGGATTACAGCCAAAGGGCTGTTCACATGTCCGGCGTAGGGTTTATAATACCGGGTTTATTCCCTTATTGCAACAGTGCTCCCAGCCGCGCTGTCTAGCTAGACCTTTGCACGCTGCTTTCTAGCCAGCAAAGTGCTCTGGGACAGCCCCATTTTTCAGATTTCTACCAGCACCAGTATTCAGGGGCTGAGTGCTGACTTTTTGATGGTCTGATATTTGAACCGTAGCATTTTAATTTCGTCTTGGAGCACCCTAGCTCACCACTATTCTAAGATGATTAAATCTGGGTTTTTGCCTGTTGAGCTCTGGCAGAGCACTGCATGAGAGTGCTTGTGCCAGGAAAGCTCCTCTAATCTTGAAGCAATCAGCTGGCTCTGTCAGTATCCTGCCAATGACTACTGGAAAGGCTGCAGGATTTATCTGGCTGACTCGTGGGCATTTCATTTTTCAGATGGGGTCTTTGGTCCCAGCTGTGCCATTGACAAAGGTAAGCACCCAATGCAAAACTTTCTCAGATGAACCTCTCCTGGATCTCCTAGGGTAAACGGTAAATATTGCTGCATGTGTGAGTCATAAAATCTCCCAGTATTTTACAGATCCCCAAACCACAGAAGACTCCCCAGACTTCAAGCAAAGCTCTGTCTTAGTCTAGAAGGGACTAACGGCTCTGGATGGTCCTTCTAGTGTACCATACAAGAGGCTAAAGGAGGAAAAAGCCCACCTCAGCCTTGTTTGGAAAATAAAGTGATGTGGTAGGGTGACCCTGGCTGAACACCAGGTACCCACCAAAGCTTCTCTATCACTCCCCCTCCTCGGCTGGACAGAGAAGAGAAAATATAACAAAAGAATGGTGGGTCAAGATAAGGACAGGGAGGAATCACTCAGCAGTTACCGTTACAGGCAAACCAGACTCGACCTCAGGAAAAATTACCAGTCAAATGAGAGTGGGATAAAGAGAAAGTAAACCAAATCTGCGCAATAGCAACTGCACCCAGAGAGAAGAGTGAGAATATGGTGAGGCAGGCTGTCTCCCTGCAGCCCATGGAGGTTGATGGTGGAGCAGGTATCCACCTGCAGACCAGGGAGGACCCCACACCGGAGCAGGTGGGTGCCCAAAGGAGTCTGTGACCCTGTGGGAAGCCTGCACTGGAGCAGGCTCCAGGCAGGACCTGTGGGCCCATGGAGAGAGGAGCCCACGCTGGAGCAGGTTTGCTGACAGGACTTGTGACCCCATGGGAGGGGCACACGCAGGAGTTGGGTGCCTAAAGGAGTCTGGGTCCCCATGGGAAGCCTGCGCTGGAGCAGGCGCCAGGCAGGACCTGTGGGCCCATGGAGAGAGGAGCCCACGCTGGAGCAGGTTTGCTGACAGGACTTGTGACCCCATGGAAGGGGCACACGCTGGAGCAGTCTGTTCCTGAAGGACTGCACCCTGTGGAAAGGACCCATGTTGGAGCGATTTGTGAAGAACTGTAGCCCTCGCGAAGGGCTCACCTTGGAGAAGTTTGTGAAGGACTCTCTCCTGTGGGGAGGGATCTCACACTAGAGCAGGGGAAGAGTGTGAGGATTCCTCCCCCTGCGAAGAAAGGAGCGTCAGAAACAATGTGTGATGAACTAACCACAACCCCCATTTTCCATCCTTCAGTGCCACTCGGGGGAGGAGGTAGAGAAAATTGGGATCAAAGCTGAGCTTGGGAAGAAGGGAGGGGTGGGACGAAGGTGTTTTTAAGATTTGGGTTTATTTCTCATTATCCTACTCTGATTTGATATGTTACAACTTGGACTGTTTTGTTTTTTCCCCCCAAGGGGAATATGTTTTTGCCTGTGACCACAGGTGGTGGGTGATTGATTGCTCCCTTATATTGCAAGCCTTTCCTTGTATTTTCTCCTCCCCATCCCACTGGAGTGGGAGGAGGAGCAAGTGAGCGGCTGTGTGGTGCTAAGCATTGTTGGCTGGGCTTAAACCACCACAGGTGGCTCTGTGGCTGCCTCAGGTGGTTTGGAACAAATCAGCAGGTAAGGACGGTGCTGGGTTATAACCAGCACCTCTCTGTAAATCAGCTGTTGCTTGGCTTTGGTGACGCCTCCTCTACAGTTAAATCAGCGCCTTGTGCTGCCGAGCTAGTGCATTTGGCTCAGTCCACTGAAAGTCGACTCACTTCTCTGGTGCACTTTGCTGGCGAAGAAATTCACTGGAGACAAGACTGTGCTCCTGTTACTTCTGGTCAGTAGCATCTTCCTGTTGGAGTCAGCCTCAAGCGTCAGCCTCAGAGACAAACCCTGAAGCACTGAAAAAATGGCGTTTTGCCTCATATATCAGAACGAGAGAAAGCATGATGGGCACCTCAGGATAGTGCCACTTCATGATGACCTAGCATGCATCTTTCCTCAGCAGATCTGGGAAAGAGCGTCCTCCTTCCCACAATGGCTATTGCCCCTTCTGCCGGAGATGGAGCACATTAATTTCTTTTCTAATGTGTAGTTCCTCTCTGAGCTGTTTAAAGCCTTTTTGCCAGAAACAAAACCCAGGGAGAGCAAAGTGCAGAGAGGTGCTGAGGTGCACCTGAAGGCAGACTGTGGCTGGTTAGCAAGTTCGGTACGTGTGAGAAGAGCTCTGATGGCACAAGCAGATTACCTCAACAAGCTCCTAGAAAAAACATGAGTTCAGCTCCTCCTCCACTGTTTAAAAAAAAAAAAAGTGAAATTAAACATACTGTAAAAGTTAAAGTTGTTTCTGGGCCAACTATCTGAAAGAATAGCAGCATTTCTCATTTGGGAGGTAGAATAAAGAAATCCACATTTTTAGCCTGTTTTCACCCAAAATGCCAACACAGGAAGGACGCCAACACATCCTTGTTTATTAAATGGTATTCTGTGTGAATCCTCACGTTCAGTCTAGCGTCTGTAAGTGCATCAGACACTGCCCTGTTTGGGACTGTGCGGACTGCAGCCCTACCAGTTGGCACTCTCGTTACGTAATGCTCAGTGGAGAGGAGATTTCTTGTGTTTTCCAGTGAAATCCTTAGTTCTAAAAAGCACTTTTCCTTAGTTAAATAACTTTTTAGTTAAGCTCAGAGTACCTTGAAGATCCTCTCAGATGAGCTATATCTTAAAATGGTCCCAAGCATTTAAAATAGCTGCATTTTCTTTTGCCCCCATGCATCTGGACGTATTTCAGACTGCCGTCATCCCTTTCCGGATGCTGACAAGGCAGTGCAGCAGGGGTGAGCACCCTGCAGTGGCAAGAGGTGTTACCTGTGCTGCCTTGAGGGAAGAGGTTCCTCTGACAGCATTTCTGTCTTTCCGTTTCCAAGGAACTGGTGCTGGTGGTGGGCCAGACTGACAACAGTCACAAAGGGGGCACATGCAGCCTTAGGGGTCTGCAACAGTGAATAAGCCCGGGTAGTGTCTCTGATCAAAGCACATTTATCTGACAAGGACCAGCCTTACCAATGTGATGGAGCAAGAGTTAAGAGCTTGTCCTCTCAAAGCATCCATGAGGTAAATACCAAGGGCAGGAAACATCTCGTAGACAGAAGGTGGAAGCAGCTGAAGTGTCCGCACGCTATAGATCTTGGCCACTGTCAAACCTCTGCTTAGGGCACGTGACACGTGTGCCAGCTCTAGAGGCAGGCAGAGACCTGGTCTCAACCTGGGGTCATCTCGGGTACCAGCAGCTCATTAGCCCCACACCGCATCTGTCCCCACCAGCCCTGCCTGCTGGCTCCTGGCAGCCCAGGGGCTCTGCAGGGCTGAACCTCCCCACACAGCACCAGCAGCATCTTCCTCAGCTCTGTTAATGCTCTCGGGAACCTGCTCAAGTGGTGCAAGAAGAGAAGCAAATCCTTCTGCTGCTGAAGCTGTCTCTGCCCTCAGAGTCTGTGCCAACTTGGGAGGAGCGGGATCGCCCCAGGGTTTGTAAATGGACCAGAAAACAGACTGCTGGGGAAAGCCAGGTTTCTGATTTAAGTCATTTAGTGACTGGAGCTTAAAGGAGGTGTTCTGAACATGGTCAGGTGCTGCTCTGGCAGTGCTCAAATTTGCTGCTGAGCCAGGCACCACTCCCCTTGGTTCAAGGCAGCAGCTGGAGCAAGGCAGGGCCAGCAACACACGCTGTCCCAGTCCGAGCTCCTGGAAAGGCAACTGCATTGTCTGTGAGTTCCCCGGCAGAATATGCTTTCATATGAACAGATCTACCACAGCCTCCCTAGCTACGTCACAAGGAGGAAAAAAAGGTATTAACGGGTGAGGTCTGAAAGCGGTGTTTTCCTTGAATAAATTGCTTTATTCTGAGTCATTCTGGTAAAATAACAGGGGGAGGTCAAAGAGTGAGCAGCTTCTCAATGTGCAGACGTGGCTGGAACTTGCTTTTTGGATTTATTTCAGAAATGAACTCTAAAAAAGAAAAATGGAGTTGAGTGAAGTGGGAATAATAGTGGGAGACTTGGGAGGAGGATCTTTGTTGAGTTATTTGGTTCTCACTGGGGTAACCTTAGTAATATTAATGAAACACCATTGTAACCTGGCTGTTACTTTGTGTGACCAAGAGCAGAGTTTTATACAACACGATCAGAAACATCAAAGCAAGCCATTATCAAATAGTTATCCAAGACTAAGGGAAAAAAAGAAAAAGATGAATGAAATAAAAACATGAAATATGTCTTCTAGCAAGTCCTGAAGCAGGTCTTGCAGGCCACAGTGCAGATATTTCAAATGTGTCAGGAGTAAACTGACATTCTTTAAGTCAAAAGCAAAAAGAAATGGCTATCAGGGGAATCGAGCTGCAATACTCACCTCTTCATCACCCTGATGTACAGCAGGAGGCTGAGACTTATTTATGGGAAGTTTGAACTGAAATTGGTAACCTCTGTGTACCTTACTGATGCTTTGCCTCTCTCCAATGAGAATGCCGAATTTCTCAACACCACCCTCTGCTCTGTGTGTTACTGAACTGAAAGTTCAGAGGAGCCTCGAGCAGACCTCCTCTGTAGCGTGCTATGAAACTGATAAGTGATATCAACTGATAAATAATATCAATAGCAATCCTTGGAAAAAATCTGTACAGGTAGTCCTGCCTGGTTTTACCAGACCTAGACTACACACCTCCCTCCATTCACCATCGATGGTGAATGTCCTGACAGAGAGGCTCCCTTTTGGCATATTATGGCAGACCACAGTCATGCAGAGAAGACATTCTCTAATCGTGGGCTATTAGTATCCAATTATCACACAACCTGCAACCTCAGCTGAAACACAGGGTAGAAATAAAATCAGTTACAGCTGAATTTAGACAGACTAATTTCCCCTCCGTTGTTCTCGTAGGGGACTTCAGCTTACCAGATGTCTGCTGGAAATACAATACAGCAGAGAGGAAAGAGTCCAGGAGGTTCCTGCAGTGTGTGGAAGCTGCCTTCCTGACACAGCTGGCGAGGGAGCCAGCTAGGGAAGGCTCCCTGCTGGACCTGCTGTTTGTGAACAGAGGAGGACTTGTGGGTGATGGGGTGGTTGGAGGCCGTCTTGGAAACTGCGATCATGGATAGAGTTTTTGATTCTCAGAGAACGAAGGAGGGGGGCCAGCAGAACTGCTGCCTTCCAGAGGGCAGACTTTGGCCTGTTTAGGGGCCTGGTTGAGTCCATTTTCCCTGAAGGGAAAAAAGAGTCCAGCAAGGATGGACATTCTTCAAGAAGGAAATATTAAAGGTGCAGGAGCTGGCTGTCCCCATGTCCCATGAGACAAGCCAGTGGGGAAGTCTATGACCTTTGGAAGAAGGGGCCAGCAACTCAGGAAGACTACAAAGACTTTGCGAGGCTGTGCAGGGAGAAAATCAGGACCAAAACCCAGCGAGAACTCAATCTGGCTACTTCCGTAAAAGACAATAAGAAGTGTTTTTATAAATATATCAGGAACGAAAGGAGGACTAAGGAGAATTACCATCCTCCACTGGATGCGGGGGGGGAACATAGTGACCAAGGATGAGGAAAAGGCCGAGGTTCCTTCTTTGTGTCGGTCTTTACTAGTAAGACCAGTTGTTCTCTGAGTGCCCAGCCCCCTGAGCTGGACAACGGGGTGGGGAGCAGAGTGAAGGGCCCATAATCCCAGAGGAAATGGTCACTGACGTGTTGCACCACTCTAGACAAGCACAAGTCTATGGGCCTGGGTGGGATCCATCCAGGGATTCTGAACGAGCTGGCAGAGGTGCTCACCAAGCCACTTTCCATCCTTTATAAGCAG
>NW_010388345.1:0-762 GCF_000710305.1 Buceros rhinoceros silvestris | reverse complement strand
TATCAGCAGTCCTGCCTAACGGAGGAGTTAGCAACTGCCTGCAGGTTAGCAAATGTGACACCCACCTACAGGAAGGCTAGAAGGAGGACCCAGGGAACTACAGGCCTGTCAGTCTGACCTCAGTGCCAGGGCAAGTCATGGAGCAGATCATCTTGAGGCATTTTAATAAGGAGGGTGGTGTATGCTACAGTCCTCGCCTCAGGATGCTCTGGAAAGTGTAAGGGTGGCTCAGAGAGACGGGAGGATGTATGCCCTGGGGGGCTGCCAGTTGGGATAGAGTGGCACAGTGAGGAGAAGGTTTGTGGAGGGGATCAGGGGGACAAGTGGGTGCTGCAGGGGAATTCAAGTGGTGGAGGGTGAGGAAATGCAGTGGGTTTGGGCCAGGGGGGTCCCCTGGCCGCTGCTGCCTCCAGCCCCCACTGTGCAGCATCCGGGGACAGAGATGGAACAGGCAGCACCCCGATTCTCGTCCCTGGTGTCTCTTTCCTGAGAGAGACACTGTGGAGAGCTGTCCCAGCTTCGGGCACGGCCATTCCTGAGGAACTGGGGGAAAGACGGGGTTGCCTGGCCCATGGCTGCAGCAGAACCGGTGAGCCAAAGGACACCTCGGGTGGGACGAGTAACGTTAGGATGGACATGAGGGTGGCCTGGGGGCTCTGGCCTGCTCCTGCTCTGACCCTGTGATGTCCGAGCTCCGAGGCTGCCAGCCTGAGCGCGGCAAAGGGCCGAACCCGGCCCTTCACCCAGGAGTAGCTGGGGAAA
>NW_010388344.1:0-270 GCF_000710305.1 Buceros rhinoceros silvestris | reverse complement strand
AGCCATGGATGTCCACCAGGCTGATGAAGGGCTTGGAGCCTCTGAGGCCTTCCTCCTAGGAGGGAGGGCTGAGAGAGCTGCCCCCAGCCTGGTCAGCCTGGAGAGGCCTCTGCTCTGGGGGGGATGTTCTTCCATGTCTGTCAGTACTGGAAGGGAGAGTGCAAAGCAGACAGAGCCAGGCTCTACTCAGGGGTGCTTAGTGACAATGGGCACAAACCAAAAGAGAGGAACTTCCCTCTGAAGCTCAGGAAAACCTTCTTTACTGCGCGG
>NW_010388343.1:14659-32857 GCF_000710305.1 Buceros rhinoceros silvestris | reverse complement strand
TGCCCCGGGCCGCCCCTCTGCCCCGCCGAGCCCATCGGAGCCCCCAGGCGCTGCCCCGGGCCGGTTTTCTGCCTGTTTCGGGTACCGCAGCAAGTGCTTTCTTTTATCGTGTTGAGGTTGTGATACTTTTTACTGATAACAATGAAGATACAGTCGTGAGGATTCTCAGAAGTTAGCCTGGGTCTCAAGCATTACTAGATTTTTTTTTTCCTTCAGCCTGAGCCCAGTACCTGGTTTCCATGGGCTTTTTACTGCGATAGATTTTCTTTTCTGTTCTGTCAGAAAATAAATTTATATTCTGCTTGTACTGTTGGAAGGAGGTACATTATCATCTTGACAGATGCAGTGTCAGTCTTCAGTACTGTCATATTGCATATGAGAGCACTTCTAATCTCTTTTACCCTAGAGGTGCATTTAACTATTAGATCATGTGACAAAACTTTGAAATTCAAAGTACAGCAACTCCGCTAGCCCAAGACCATATTCTTCTTGCAGTTGTTGCCATAGAGTGCACCTATAGCAGAACAGGCTCTTCCAGACACCTGTTTTGTGTTCTTTCATGGTGTCCTACCACTGCCTCTGGGAATCTGCTGCATTGTTCATGGAGAGGCTCAGAGGAGCAGCACATGTATTTTATGTTTATACATGTCTTCATCTGAATCTGCTGGTTTTTACTGATTGAAATAATTGGCACTAATAACAGACTATTTTGAATTCTTTCCTGCCTGCCCGCCCCGCCCCAGAAACTGAACTAAAAAAATTGATGACTGAAATACAAAGTGACTTCAAATGCCTTGGTGTTCTGGAACCCCACTCCTGGAAAAAGGGAGAACCTTGTGTTGTGAGAGGATCAGATATCCTGTGGTATCGAGGTAAAGTTGTGGGACTCGGTAGCAGTGCTCTCCAGGTAAGTTAGGTTATGTGGAGGGGTTGATGCATTAATATGTGCACATGTAGGTTTAAAAAAGGGGTGAATAATCTAATCCTCTAAAGGTGTGGTTTGTGATCACACCTTTTTTCATTCAGCTGACCTGACTATCCAGATGTTCATTCTGCTTGAAACTGTGATGACTGTCCTGGTTATATTTGCTGATTTCATTCGTCACTATTTTTCCCATAGTTTTCCTGGTGATGATAAATCGTTAAGTAAAAAATGACCCTTGATCACCTAGAAGTAATGCTTTTTAGTTTTCTTATCCTTTTGTTACCGTATGTGGAATGCTTTGCAAATCCTCAGGTTTAGCTTCCTCCCACCCTATCCCCAGCCTAAAAGTAGTGGTTGGCTTTTTTGAATTCTTTCTGCTGCACGGGTGTAGAGCTGCTTTTCCTAATTAACAGTTAATCTTACCTATACTCTTGAGTCTGCTCTTTTTTTTTTTAATGTAGATTTGTAAGTCTGATGCTATCCTAGTTCACAGATCTTTTTAATTCTTCCAGTTTAAAACTTCTGTAGGTAATTACACAAAAGGTAGGAACTTATAAGACAAGTTCAGAAACTGAACTTCTAATCTGCCATACAAGTTTATAATCCTTTCCTTAATTTCCACTTCATCACATCACCTACTATATCAGCAAACCATTATTTTTGTCTCCAGAAAAGTGAATGCTGTAAATGAATGCTTTCTCCTATTAAACTTGACTGAATTATCTCAGGAAAATTTCTCCTTTCGTGTAGGTGCAGTTCATAGACCATGGATTCATAGAGACTGTTATTCCATGTCATGTGTATCCAACTACGTTGTATACCAGCATTCCTCCATTTTGCATACCATGTCAGCTCTCCAAGACAGTACCAGTGAGTAGTGGTAAACTGGAAGACGTTTCAGTGGGTAGTTAGTCAAATCGACACACTGCTAGTCATACAAATGTTGAGACTAGTTGCTGGTGGTTTTTTTCTTGCCTGCGAGGATTCAGAGAATAGTGATGAGGATTGTTTCAGCAAGGCAGGCTTTTATCATGAGCTGCCAGATTTCTTTACGAAGTGACCATGCGTCAAAAGCAACCGTCATTGGAATTAAATCAGGATGATACTCCGAAGTGGTAGTTCGTTTCACAATAACAGCAACAAGAAGTAAGGTCTGGAGTTCTTAAAGCAAAATGGCCAGAAAACTGGAACTCTTCAAGTCCTGCAGATGTGTTTCTATCATTCTGAACTGAGCTGTGTGGGAAACAATGTGTTACGCTACACTAATACAAGTGAATTGTTTTAGGTGTTCTTTACTGAGTAACTGATAGGTAAATAACATCTTCACATGTCATCACATCTTACTCAAATTTGAATGGTGCATTTAGTAAAAGTGAATTACTGAAATTACTAGCTTACTTTTAAACTCTGTTTTTAAAGAAAATGTTTTTATTGTTGGAAGCAGTTCAACTGATGATACGGGTTCGGAGGCTGGGAATGGAACTGGTATTTAAAGTACCCTGTGTTTCGTGTTGTCTGAGTCATCTTTGCATGCAATTCTGTATCTTTGGGTTGTGCTTTGGGTAATGGTGCACACATTTTTATGTACTGTAGAGACATATATATACCTGGTATATATAAACTTGGCGAGAGGCATCTCTTTCTAAGCCTCTTCAAAATCTGAAAATTGCTGGTTGGCTTTGTCACACAGTAACTCTTAGCATACCAAAGAGTAGATAATGTTTAAACTGTTGTAGACAAATCACGTTATGTGCATTTTCAATTAAGTTTTTCAGTGACAGCCATGATTCATCTTACGGTGTTAAGTAAGAGTATTACTTGTCAGCATCTTAATATGTGGGGGGTTCTTGCTTTTCACCAAATAGGTTGGAAACTTTTTGCAGCAGGATGCAGTAGGTTGCCTTCAAGAGCTCCTTGCAAATGAAGAGGTTGAAGTACATGTTCAGGTAGCTTAATTTATTCATAGGTGTGGAATGAGGCTTGCTTTGGTTCTCTTTTATTTTTTTTTTTTCTTCTGACTTACGTTAAGAATAGTAGGTGGAGTGTAGCAGTAAATGTATTTCTTAGACAAAACAAAATCCAAAACTGAAGTTATTTCTCCTGTGACTTTATTATAATTTTCAGGCCTTAAATGTGTCCTTTAGAGGTATTAATATTTTTTGGTCCTGCTCGTATTTTGTGTTTTCTGACAAGCAGCCTGCCTACCAACAGCATACATTCTTCTAAATTCAATTTCTATGGATAATAGAATTAAGTATGGGCTTGCTTAAATTCATGTATTAATATTATAGGGAAATACATTGTCTGAAAACCTGAAATTTCAAATGGTTTGATTTCTAATGATACACTGTGAAAGGGAATGGTTGATTGCAGTGATCAAACATGGGATAATGTTTTGGTGTTAAGACTGAGTAGTCAGAGCAGCCATTCTAGAGATTCCCGTTTATATCATTAACTGGTGTCACACTATTACTGTTATAATCTTGTTTTGTCTTGTGCAAGTAGGAATTACCAAATAACCCATGGGACAACTTGTCCATCAAACTGTATTTTGGTGGAATATCGCTTTCTTCCTTCATGGCGTATCAAAAGTATTGTGTTGCTGAAGATTGTGACGTAGCAGAGCTGGTGAGATTTGGTGGGGGGTCAGGGGGCTGTCCTTTGCTGTTATTCTGACATGAAAAGTATTACTCAATTGCTAGTGACCTTTGATTTGTTATTTCTTTTTATACTTCTGTACAGTTTTGTGATGTAAACAGCAGTAGGACTAAGTACACAGCTCTGTAGTGTAACAGTTGTGGGTGTGATGTGTTGAGAAGATTGTATGGAATAGGAGATGGCTGAGAGTTTGTTCTTGGGCTCTTTACTGAAAAGAGATTTTTGCATTTCTATTTAATGTCCATTCAGTTTTTGTGTTCCTCAAAAACTTCAAACAATAGGTATAGAGTAATACTTCTATCACTTGTAGGAATTAGTTAATCGCAGAAATATAGCCAGTGATGGAGATGTTCAAAAGTAAGTGGAATAAAGTATTTCACCATCAACAGTGATTTCTCAGGGAGTTATCTAGGTTCTTCATTCGAAGTGTCTGGGATACTCATCTGGCATTATTTAGGGGAGGATTGAAGTTTTTGCCAAGCTTCATTGTCTTAACAGAAAAAAATTAGATAAGTAGTTTTTCTTCTTTTTGAAATTTGAGGATCAGGTTTATTTCAATTACTAAAGGCTTTGTTGTGTTTTTGTCTTTTAATAACATTTAAGCCTGCCGGTGTATTTTTCTTTCCAACATGAGTCTCTGCTTCAGAAAATAATTTTTCAGTAGAGAGTATGCTGCTGTCACTGCTGATGTAAGTTTGGCGTGTATGCCACTGGCCTCGTGATGTGCTTAGAAAAATCTCTCTGTGGATTAGAACTGAGTAACGATGGAAAACCTGGCTGTAAATCAGTCTCTTGTTGTGTTTTCATAAAATCAGCACATGACTCATAACTTTTGGTAAACTAACTATGAACCTCGAAATGAGATTGTACCCTTAAAATAAAATCATAACTTGGAAAACAAAAATAAAGCTGTGTAAGAAGGTTGTAAGCAAGAATTCAGAAAGCCTGGAATGCTTTCCACAGGGAATATGGCATTAAGCAGATCCACTCCAGAAATAAGTGTTTCAGAACAATTTGTAAGGAAATGATTATTGGAGATGTTCAGTTGTTGACAGAAAAGAATCAAGGTTGTCAGAACTTGGGCTGGTTCCAGGATAATAGCAGAAGCGGAAGCATGCAGCTCTGAGAAGGTTCAGACATCCTCGGCTGTGGTGTAGTTGTAGAGGCTGAGCAGCCATCCTCACAAGCCAGCTGATACCCTGCACTGATTAAAGGATACTGTTGTTATATCAATTACAGCCGTTACATATTTTACTACTGTATAGTTTTGTAACTTTATTTCGTTGCTTCCAAGTCTGTGATTTCAGGTAAGTAATCTGCTGAGGACTGTATTCTGGTCTGTGAGTGGTGTGATTCTGTTAATAATGGTAATAAACTGCATATGCAGAGCCTGTTAACCCGTGTTGTGCTGCAGAGTGTATCCCTTTCTTGGAGATGCACTGCTGTTGAGCTGCACAGGTCAGTTGAGAGCTGGTCTTTGTTACCATGGAACAATCCCAGCTTCGTCATTAGCCAGCAAATCTGCTAGTAGACAGTAGGATGTTAGAGTCCACCAGAACCCCAGGCGTAGTGAGCTTTCACCTCATTCTGGGTGAATGTGTACGTGTGTGTGTTTGTGTGTGCATACAAGACCATTATACTGTAGTATTTTTAATGTGGCTTTTGAGGAGATGGAATTTTGTTTGTTTCTCCACCACTGAGTCAGAAGAGTAACTAGGTGCTGCCACCTGCTCATATATGCAGGCATGGGGGACTTCAACCTTGATTCATTTGGTAGACAAGTTTTTAATCTCTTTATTCTGAGCTCAAGTGTAGCTAACAACAATTTTTAGTTCCTTTTTCTATGGCAGTTCACTACAAGCCATTTCCAACCATCTGAACCAAAAGCAGTTCACAATTCTTTGTACAGACTATTTTTGTCTGTAACTGCATTGCATATCAGCCCCTTTACAGTGATGTACTTAAGTCTGTACATTTTAAGGTCATAATTTGAGTGACCACTTGGCCAGACAGTTTTTTCTTAATCCACCCTGGAAAAGCCAGTGCTGCTATTTTTGGAACAGTCTTAATAGTTTAGGTCGGAGGAGAGATGCGCTTCAAACTGCTGTTGACTTACTAGTCGTGTTCATTCCATTACCACGAGCCTTCTGAATGACGGCAAAGACAATGCTGAAAAGACTTCATACAAAGCCATTTTTGATGTTACTGACTTGTCATCTGATCACTTCCAGCATCACCCAGAGCTGTTCAAACTGCCAGCAACTCAAGAGGGAGATCACGTGTCTCTTCAGGCAGAGAGAAATCTTGGGGCAGAAGCAGCAGGCTACGAAGGGCTAATTCCTCCTCCTCCTCCTCCTCTGATTCTGCATTGACTTCTATGGTAGATGAGGGCAGAGACTGCAGTTGGTGTTGCAGTGCTGCATGCCGTCAGTACGGATCCTAGCACTGAGATTGCTCTGTGGTTTGGCACTTCATCTTGCAGGAAGGCTTACTCCTCCTGTCGCTATTTCCCACTTTTAAATAAGCAGTTAATTCCCTCTCAAATCAGTGATCTGTGTGACTAAAAGACCTGCGGGAACCCCAAGCTGTTGTTTCCGTGTTAGGAATTTTATCAGGACAAGGCTGAATGAAGGACATGGGTGTCAAAGACTGTGGATCATATGTTGAAGGCCAGCTGTTTGGGTCCTAAGTCCCACTATCTCTGATACCAAGATCTGTTCTGTTACTGATGTTCACAACAAGACTAGTGAAAAAGCATTCTGCAAACACCTGGGTAGAAAGCCCTTTCTGCTTTCCTTTTGTCAAATTGAGACTAAGATTAAGCCTAAGATACACTATCCGTTACAGGGAAATGCAGAATCTGAGACTTGTCAGACGATCCCTTTAGTCTTCACCATCCCAAAGATGTCTTTAATGCCCCATGCTACTGTGTGGGGTCACGCAGGCTGTTCATAAACAAAGCTTTGCACGTGGTGGAGAAGGAAGTTCAACCTAACACACTGCTCCACAGCCTACCATTCACTTAGATTAAATTCTTCACGCTGAAAAGCCCTCTTGTGTCGCCTTAAGTATACAGTATTATGTGATGTGTAAATGATATATTAAAAATACATACTCCCTGGTAGGACTTTACAGATGTAATAAGGAATGTAAGCCATTTTTAAATTTTTAAGGAATAGATACAAAGGCAGAAAGGATGGGGGACAACTGTTTGAAATAGGTAGCTCCTAAATATGTCTTAGTAGAACATCTTCTTGCTATCAGGATTTACAGCTGGACTAAGTATAATAGATCTAGGAGTAACCAGTCTACTGACAATAAGAAAAGTTAACATTAACAACAAAAATGAGCGTGTCTGTGAAAGAAAGACTGCGGTGATAAAAGCTGAGATAACCCAGCTGAGCAGTTACAGGCAGTGCTCAGTTGGAAGTGAGCTGGCATTTAAGTGGCATCTTCAGAGCCAGCACTGCTTCTCTCTGTAAAAGGAATTCTGTATTCAATGTGGTTTTGAATTAACAGCAATCAGGTTAGGAAGTCAGCATGTTAGGACCACTTCAAGGATATATTCTTTACATTTGAAAAGTGGTAATTAACTGGTTTTGTTATCTTTTAGCTAAAACTTTTTTAAAAAACTAGTAAGCATTGAAAGAGAATGTTATTTTTTTCATCAAGGACACACTGTTTACATTATTAGATAACTTCTTTGAACCAGAAATAATAACAAAGTTAGTTTCCGTTTTGTTACTAAATATGATGCTTGACTAAAGTCTATCTTGATCTAGGAGCTACTTGGACGAGACATTCCTGGTTTGCCTTCATATGTGTTGCCCCCACTACCTGTTCCAGGAGATACTTTCCCTGTCAGTGTTACCCATTTGGTGTCCCCTAAGGAGGTAGGTTTTGTAAACATCTCGTATCTGTTGCAGTCCCATCATGCTGATGAAAAGGAAAGCATGGCTAACAATTTTAGATAATATAAAAAAAGTATTAGCAAGGTTGCAAAATGCTGCTGAGTTACTGGTGCAGATGGTTGTACAGCACGACTGTCTGAATGGACACTTACGTAAAATATCCTCTTGGGTGGGGGCAGGAAGCAAATATTGACTATTTCCCTAAAAAATGAATGTTAGGAATTACAATACTGCAGTCTGTGTTTCTCACCTCGTATAGTAAGAAAAGAGGTCATTGGGTTCTAACTGGGTAGAACAATAATGATTTCTTTATTTTCAAAAAATTACTGCCTCGTTGTATAGTAGTGTGAAGGTTTTCTGGCTGTCATAGTTGTATTTTACTGTCTTTGGTCTATGGTTCATCGCTGATTCCCTCTAATATTCTCCCAGGCAAATTACAGAGTGTAGTGTTCGTTGATCAAATGAAAAATTGCTACGTGGACTTTGAGTGTTTAATGATGAGATATGAGAAAAAGCAACAGTGAGAAGCTGATTCGGTTACAAAGTCTAATGTATGGATTGATTTATATTGTAGTGCTTGTGTTTGTTTTGGTAAATGTAAACCAAATAACAGGTTTTATAGTACTGAAGTGATTGCTTCAAGTTCAGCATTGTGGTCTAATATACATTCACCCCACTAATTCACTTCAGTGCACATACCAACAAAAAACCATGTCGAGTGTACGTAGCTCTTGTACATTGTATAATGTACATCATCCAGTATTAAGTTTTCGAGTAGGCAGTGATGAAGTTGCAACAAGAAGTTTGAGGGCAATCAAGAGAGACCTCAGGGCCTTGGGACAACTGGTTAAGGGACCAGGAGCACAAGTAGTGTTCTCCTCTCTCCTTCCATTTGTAGGGAATGATGAGGGAAGAAACAGGAGGAGACAGCAGATCAATAGCTGGCTCCAAGCCTGGTGTGGCCAGCAGAATTTGGGGTTTGATCATGGGTCAGTTTACATGACACCAGGCCTGCTGGCAGCATTCGGATTGCACTTGTCTCAAAGGGAGAAAAGGATCTACGCACAGGAGTTGGCAGGGCTCACTGAAAGAGCTTTAAACTAGATTTGAAGGGGGAAAGGGTTAAAACCAGGCTTGCGGGAGATAAGCCTGGGAGCAGCACACCAGTGTTGGAGGGATGGTGTGCACACAAAGTCTTTCAGTCTTCCGTCCCAGAGGAGGTGGGGGAATGAAGTGCCATGCAATAGCAAAGACACAAGGGTTACTGATGTGTTAGAAACCACAGAAGCACCTGATAATTCTCAGGTAGGAATTAGGGCTTCATTCCCAAAAAAAAAGGTGGCAGGTCAATAGCCCAACTCAAGTGCACCTAAACCGCTGCCCACAGCATGGGCAGTAAACGGAAGGAGCTTGAAGCCATTGTGCAGAGAGAAAACTAGGATGTAGTTGCCATCGTGGAAACATGGTGGGATGAATCACACAAGTGGAGTGCTGCGTTGGATGACTGAACTCTTCAGAGGGGGTAGACCAGGAAGGCACGATGGAGTAGCCCTGCATGTTGACTGTCTAGAGCTCAGTGATGGTGACAATAGGATTGACTGTCTATATGTATAAGAATCGGGGGGAGGCCAACACGGTGGGTGCCATGCTGGGAGTCTGTTTTACACCACCCAGCAAGGATGAAGAGGCAGATGGGAGCATCTGGAAGAAGTCTTAACAATCACCAGCCCTTGTTCTCATTGGGGACTTCAACTTACCAGCTGTCCGCTGGAAATACAATACAGCGGAGAGGAAACTGTCTAGGAGGTTCCTGGAGTGTGCGGAAGACAGTTTCCTGGCACAGCTGGAGCCAGCTCGGGAAGGTGCCCCACTGGACCCGTTCTTTGTGAACCTGTTCTTGTAGCAGTTAGAGGCCATCTTGGGCACAGAGACCACAAAATAAGAGGTTTTGATTCTTGAACAAGTAAGGAGGAAGGGATCAGCAGAACTTCTACCTTGGACTTCTAAAGGGCAGACTTCAGCCTGTTTGGGAGACTGGTTTAGGGTCCCTTGGAAGGCAGTCCTGAAGGGTGCAGTAGAGTCCAGGAAGGCTGGGGTTTCTTCAAGAAGGAACTTTTAAAGGTCAGGTTTTGCAGGGAGAAAATCAGAGGGGCCAAAGCCCAGCTAGAACTTAATCTGGCTACTGCTATAGAAGACAATTAAAAAGTGTTTCTGTAAATACATTAACAGCAAAAGGAGGGCAAAGGAGAATCTCCATCCTTTAGTGGATGCACAGGGGAAACAAAGTGACCAAGGGTGAGAGAGGTTGAGGTACTTGATGCCTTCTTTGCCTCAGTCTTTAATAGTCAGACCAGTGTTCTCTGGGTACTCAACCCCTGAGCTGAAAGCAGAGTGAAGCCCCCGTAATCCAAGGAGAAATGGTTGGTGACTTGCTGCACCAGTTAGACACAGACAGGTCTACAGGAGGAATCCTAATACGACACAGCTGTGAAATCTTGCAGGAATATAGTCTCTAGTATGTGCGTTCTTTTCATTCTTGCCTTTTTATCATTGAAATGTGGTGTTAATAAACCGTGACTCTCTTCTGCTTTTGGAAGAAACATGGTGTACATATGCAATTATTCATAAATTGAGGGAAGAATAAGAAAGGGGAGCAAGGATGCACTGTACCTTTTGAAGATGGGAACAAGTAATCTTCTAATAATCTTTGATCACTTTTTGAATTTGAAGGCTCTAAGTCATCAGCAGAAATTGTAATGCGAGCCCTTTTCTTGGAGTAGGTATATATTTGCCGTGATCAAAAGAACCTTGTGAAGAAGTCTGCTGCAGAAGGAGATGCCAGCTGTGATCGGGAGTTGGAGAGCCTTGATGAAGCCCTGAAGTGGTGGAGTAAAAGTGCAGAGTACCTTCCTCCTCTAACACAGCTGGAAACAGGTATATTAGCGTGTTTATTTTCCCTGTTGCTTCCTGTGGATGTACAAAAAGCCTGAAATTCTTTTTGAAGAATAGGAATAATTGTATTTCTATGTATCTTTAACTAAAAGTTGTGGAGATTAAGGAGTGACTGTACACTGTGATCACTCTACAAGACACTATAATCATACGTTTTTACTTTTCATGAAAGGCTTCTATGTCATTCTGCACCAGCAGAAAATGATGAAAGGGACTCAGACTTCTGATGCCTGTTAAAGTTGATGAACAGAGTTTAGATTGCATATGGCAGTGATAAAACTCTCAAGGGCACTGTCACTGAAGCTGTAACTGCGAAAATCTTGCTGTTGAATATTCAAAAGCTAAGTTATGTACAGGAAAATCATGTTGCCAAGAGTGCGAAATTATGTGAACCCTAAAGATCATCACTTCAGTTCTGGATTTCTCCATTTTGGTAAAAGATGGGCTTTAATGCTCCCATCCACAGCCACTGGGCCTAAAATAACGTGAAGTATGTGGGTCTAAACCTTGTGAAGAAACTAGTTATTGCTAGTACTTGGTTCTGCCAGCTAGTAACATTGTGGCTGAGGTTTTAGGCAGCATCTGCTCCAGACCGCTGTCTATTCTCTTACAAATCGATCTGTTTACTAACTGAAATGTGCAAATGAGTGGAAGTTGAAAAATTTATCCATTAAACAGTTTGGATCACTATCTTTACCAAGGAGTTCTCTCTTAATTCTCATTGTTGCCGTGTGAGGTAGAGAAGCGTGACTTAAATTGCCTATTAATGATTGTGAATTGGAGTTCAGAGACAACTGGAGGATGCACAGAACAAAACAGTAGCATGAATTAGAGAAGGAAGAAAAAGCTTAGTCCCGGTCAGGAACTAAAATGGATTTCCAGGTTCAGTTAGTTTGTACCGCACTGTGAAGGTATTTTGGGGTGTTGTGTGGGTTTGTTTGTTTTTCCTGTTACAGACATGCCGTGCCTTGTAGAATACGAGGATGGTTTATGGTATAGAGGAAAGGTCCTCTCCATTGAAGAATTCAACCTGGATAAGATCCTGGTTCAGTTTGTTGATTATGGTAGTTTTTCCATTGTCCCAGCAAGCAGGTAATACATGAGAAAAAAATGCCTGTAAAATGACTGCTTGTGTATGTGTGTATATACGTACAAAGTCTGTGCTTAAAATAAGTGTATATTTTTATATATAACTATAGATACTTTCTTTAGAATAATGTAGCATTAGATTTCAGATGGAGAGAAAGTTGGGCTGGCTGGTTAAATAATTTCTATCTAAAGGGTGTGGGGCTGTCCACGTGCTGCTTTTCGTTGGGTTGTTCTGAGGAGCCCATTGTTATAATAATCATATTGCTCCACAATCTTCAGGGTACTTAACCTGTGAAGAGGGCTGCTCGCTCTGGTGCCAAGCTGCTCTAGAAACTGCTCCAGTGCTGAGACACAGCTAAGTGTCTCCAACACTCCAGGATTGTAGGGTCCCCTAAGCTTGTCTGAATTTTCTCTCTTAAACTTCTGCTTTAGAGAGAGAGATATATATTTTTACTGCTTAATTACATTGACTTGCTCTTGAGCTCATTGGAGACTCTACAGGCTCTTGCTGAAGATGAGGCAAAATGGGGATTTGAGCAGAGTTCATGTTTCAGTGACTACTAGGGTCATGGGAGGGAGTGTGTGTTTTATTTCAAGGTGGCTCTACCTGCTCTGATTCCCCGTTCCCTTGCTTCTGGAATAGTAAGAGAAGGTACCTGTTGCCAGTAGCGTGCCTAGAGTACATCCAGGTGTGTAGCACCTGGACCACAAAGGTCCGTGTCGTTTTCCAGACACACCAGATCTGGAGCCTGCATTGTGATGACTTGGACTTGCGTTCCTGTATGAGGCATTGAGGCTCCTCCCCGGGCGCTATAGCGGGGAGCCAGCGTGCCTGGCAGTCTGAGCGGTCTGTATGCTGCTGCTGCTGGTCGTTGCTTGCTGAAGTCCATCAGGGAGTCTAGCGCTACCCGAACTGTTCAGTCTGACACCTGCATGTTACCGTAGCGCAGGGACCCCGATCCCAGTTTCCTCAGCTGCTTTAACCATCAAGCTGTCCTTAATGGCCATACTGACAGGGTTGCTGGAGACAAACATTTTCCATTTTGTTTTAGATTGCGTTCCATACCTTACTACCTGCTGAAGTACCCTGTTCAGGCAGTACGAGCTCTCTTGGCTGGATTTAAACCTCCTCTGTACGACAGAAACGTGGAACGAGTTCCTTGTGCCCCAGAATGGAGCGAGGAAGCACTGTGGGCTCTGATGGAGTGTGTTGAAGGAAAACAGCTCTCTGCTTCCGTACTGGTGAGAAACACTTTGGTTTTTCCTTCTAGTTCCTGCTTGGCCTAAAATTCTTAGTAGCCCTCTGAGTATAATTTGAGTATTTTATAGTGAACCCTCAAAATTTTAAATTGTGAGCCACGAAGGAGTGCAATTAAAGTGCTTTTAATCCTGCAAACAAAAAAAATTCTGAGCATTCCTGTTATTTTAAAACCAGTTTCCTTTACTGAAAACAGAAATACTGTTACATATTGACACTTCCATTTAGGCAGTGAGTATAGCCAGTAAAATAACTTTTACTATTGGTTAGTTGGAGCTTTAAATCTGTTACTGTCAAAATGTCAACTTCTGGTTTTCAGGCTCTTTCACCAGAGCTCACCATTTCTTTATACGAAGATGACAAAAATCTGGTCCATAAGAAACTGATAGAGAAGGGACTTGCAGATCTGGATGAGTGACCTGTAAGTGCAGCGAATATCAACTACAGATTTACACCATTGCAAAGTTACAATTTCAGAAGTTCTAAGCAAAGTCAGTAATGTTGATAATAGAGTTAATTATTTTAAATAAATTCCTTCTTTCACTATTTCCACTTTTTAAATAAAATGGTGTTTAAAAAATTTAGTTGCTTTATGTACACGACTGAAGCTGACAGAATAGCTGTAAGAAGGAAGAGGTACTGAAACAGCGCCCTCAGGCACTGTAACAGCAGGAGCTTTTGCTGCTCGTAACTGAGGAATGTGACCGGGTGTGTGGCAGTGTACTCTGCCCAAATAATCCAAATTAATTGTTTTTCTTCATTTTCAGCATTCGATCTCAGTGTCCCGTGCCAGTTGTTCTCAGACAGATCCGTAACGTATGGATGTGTATACCTCTAGACACACGAGGAATATTTAAACTGAAAAGCTTTACAATATGTGTTGCCTGTAGAGAATAGGGCAGACTTGGATTTTCAGACTTTTTGGCCAGTTCTGTGTTAAGTTTGTTTATGTTTTAGGCGTATTTGGCGACAAGACTTCTCCAGTACAAGAATCTGGAATTGGGCATGAACAGTTGGGGATAGGGTGTTGTTACTATCTGTGTTCTGTACCATTTGCATGGCTATTGTATTCTGTTTCTCATCATCACATGGATTTGTTTTGAGTGTTCTTGCACCTTCTTCCTACTCCTGGAGCTGCCATGTTCACTTGGAAGTGTTGAAATAAAGAGGAACTTGTTCAACATTCCTTTTACTTCTACACTACATAAGGTTTCTTGGCACGTCTCTGTTGTACTAGCGTGGGACGTTCCTCACCGTTAAACCTCAGTCTGCCTTCCACTCTCTCCACAGAGATTTTTGTCTAGATTATCAAGGAAAAACATGGACAATAAAGACTCCACAACCTCCGTGGGCAGCCCGTTCCAGTACCTGGCCACCCCTACAGGGAAAAATGTTTCTTGGTGTTCCAGGGGAACTTGTGTGTTTTCAGTGCGTGCACATACGTGTATGCACTTACGTGTATCTCTTCCATCGCGATCCCAGGAAAGCAAGCGTACGCAGCTTACCTCAGCAGTGTTGCACAG
Source organism: Buceros rhinoceros silvestris (assembly GCF_000710305.1). Classification (NCBI taxonomy): domain Eukaryota; kingdom Metazoa; phylum Chordata; class Aves; order Bucerotiformes; family Bucerotidae; genus Buceros; species Buceros rhinoceros. The sequence goes on along the minus strand of NW_010388343.1, from coordinate 18,541 downwards.
GCGTGCTCAAGGGTAGCCTGCCTCTGCACCAGCAGGAGAAGGATCCGCTTATGGTTCTAGTACGTATTCTGGCACCAGTCAGACGTGTGCTACGCTTTGTTGCAGGTATCCTGTAGAGCTGTCATGTGCAGTTTTCAGAATGTGTTCCTTCCATTATTGTCATTTAAAAAAACCCAACAATAAACCTTGCTTATCAATCATCGTGAAAGGGGTTTAACCCTGAATTACAGAGAGCTGCTGTTTAGGATGGTCGGACTCTGCCTACCTCCCCCCCCGCCCCAAGCAACTTCTGTGTGCGAGTGCACACAGTTCCCACCACTGCACACTGTACAGGGCCCAGGCACAGTAACTACGGAGCTTGATTTCACCAAGGAGAAAGAGGGGGAAGGACAATAAGGGGGGAAAGTGAGTATCTTCTGTGCAAGAGAAAAAAATTTCAGCATTGCTCCAAGGGCGAGTTAGAGCAGACTCCAGCAGTCGCAGCTTGCTTGTGGATACGGCAAAATTCTAAAAGGCCAGTCAGCTTAAGAATGCCTCTTAGAGGGAAGAGCTGTGCTGGTGTCTGGTGTTCCCTCACATTTCTGCGTAGCTTGGAGCATTGACCTGTCCCCCAGGCTTCCCTGTCCTGGCTTTATGACTATAGAAGAGCAGTTCACAGACCAAACTTCAGGGTCTGCTAATGCTGTTGCAAGGTAACAGAAAAAACAGGGAAGAATAGCCAAAGGGTAACGGGTAACGTTTACTCTTGAGCAGTAAGTGAACTTATCCCTGTACTCTTAACTAACTCTGGCCTCCTGCTGTATTTCTCCACAGCAGCAGTTCCAACAGCACAACTTTTTGCCTTAAAGAATCAAATCTTTTTTCTTCGATGTCTAAACTAAGGTAATGTACAGCTGTTGGAATTGTAACTGGCAGCTGAGGATCTAATTAAAAACCAAAAACCTGCCTTTAAATTACAGAATACCAAAGCACTCAACCTGCTGCTTAGAAATAGAAATGTAAAAAAATTTCAAAAAAACCTGATGCATTAACACACACTGAAAAATAAATTTATTTATTATAGGAAAACTATAAATAATATATACACAAACTTCAAGGTTTCTCGTTTACGGGAATGTCCGTTATTTTTGCTGATGTGCCAACACTGCCAGCAGCTCAGACGTTACCTACAGCTTCGTGTCCATGATAATATTGCCATCCTTGTCCTTTATTCTGACTCTCCCAGAGACATACTTTGTCTCCTGCTGTCCATTCATGTACACGGTCTTGACGGTACCATCTGGATACTCACGTCTCTTGAACTGTGATGTGTGCAGTTCTCTCTGGCCGTTATTGAACTCTATTGTTTTGCTTCCATCTCTGCAGGAAGTAAATAAATGTCTCTTTATTTTAAAAACTCATTACAAAGACTGTATGTATCTCAGCTTCAGCTTAATCTCAGAAAAACCATTCGATATCCAAGCCTAAATGAAGGAAGAACTTAAATAAATACAGTATTTGTGAAAAGCCTGTTTGGTAAATACCATCCCAGCTGGCTGCTACTCAAAAACCTCTTTCTGTAAAACTACCCAGACTTTATCACTGAGCACCTCCACCGTACTTTATTCTATTGCTGCAACAGTCCAAGGAAAGATTAAAACTAATGTTTTGAGCAGTATTCGGTCTCGCCTGGCAGTCAGCCACTTGCTGCACCAGCTAGGTTCTCACTTGTTCTCTAGTCTCCCGGGTCAGGGTATGAGAAAATACAGTCTCCTCCAAGCTAAGACCAAAACAATCAAAATTTCAAGCAGTTCACACATGTTCTCGGTACAGTATATTCAAACATAAACACTAAAACCAGCCCCTGCTGCCTCTGTCAGCGAGTGCCACCGCCCCTTCCCCATCCGCAGGCCAGGAGCCAAAACAGGTAGCGCTTACCGCTGAACTCGAACAATAGTGCCGTCTGGAAAGATAGATTCTTCTTGCCCATCCGTAAATAAGTTTTTAATAGTTTGATCGGGGAAGGTGATTTCTTTCTTGCCATCAGGATAATGCTTCTCTGAAATACATTTTGGAGACAATGCTAATAGTACAGGTGTACATACACGGACAGCAGTTCTGAGGGTTGGTGTGGTTGGGTGGTTTCTTTACCTATTTGTCCATTTGAAAACTGCAAGACCTCTAAGCCATCAGGGTACGTAGTATGTGTGGTCTTAGCATCAGCATAATAGTAAATCTACAGAAGACAATTTAATGTAACTGCTGAGAAATGGGGTATGCGTGTGTACACATGCATAAGTATTTATAGAAAAATGCACAAGACAGAGTACGTACCACTGTCTGGTCAGGCATAACCTGCTTCACGTCGCCATTGAAGAAGGTTGTAGTTATGGTCTTCCCATCAGAACCCACTTTTTTCCATGTCCCATTGGGGAAAAATAGGAGGTGACAGCCGTTTTTCAGAACCTTTTCAACCTGAGGGGTGCATTGTGGAAAGGTCAGTGTTGGCCATCACGCTCACATACTCCTCTTTCACAAGGAATTTCAGAGTGCCGAGCTCTCTTCTTACCCTTCCATCAGGGTGAGCGGTTTCTCTCTGTATCTCTTCACTCTCTGGGTGTGCAGGTCCAGATGGTGGAGACACGTGGGCTTCATTAGGAGAGGAGTCCTGAAACGGCAACAATAACCTAAGCATAAATTCCAGTCAGGCTTTCTCTTTATACAAGCTTGCTTGGCTGACAGGTATTTTAGGAAACGAGGAGCACGGCCAAGTACAGGAAGGCACGAACACAATCTGGTTTTTACGCAACTCCTAGTATAATTCAAGCGGTAAAACAGACTGCGACTCGGCAGTAACGGTTGTCTGTGGTCAGGTGTGGTCTGGACTGAAGTAGAATTCAGTGGAGTGTTGCAGCATGGTGCTCAACTGCCTCGAGTCGTCCGTATCAAGGTATGAAACGATGAAGTTTCACAAAGCCTGAATCTGCCCACCGCAAGTAATGTAAGAATCAATTCAACTACGTACAAGATGCCTCCACAGTTGCCCTACATGGAGCATACAACTATCCAACCTTTTCCCCCTCTCTCAAAAAGTAAAACATCTTGCAAAATTCAAGGGGTTGGGAGATTATTCATTCTTTCCTGAGCCAAAGAACGTTGCAACTATTAGACACAGGTAAAACACTCTGCATTGACTACAGAGCCATTCCATGGAATGACAATAAAATTGCAGTTGAACATAAGGTGATTCAACTGCTTCACCCTCCAGATACTCACCAACAGACGCACCCTCCAACAGTCACCCTCCCAATACCAACAGACGCACCCTCCAACAGTCACCCTCCAGATACTCATTTAAGTACAAGGAACTACTGCTTTTTTTTTTTTTTTTTTACGCTTATTCCTCCTCTTTAAAAATCAAATCAAGATACAGGACTTACTACCATGAAAGTCCTTGAAGGATCTTCTGGTGCTGTCACTGTCTCAGCGTTGTCTCTGTCGGTAGCAGGTCCTGATGCAGGTGTTCTGGAAACCCTTCCTGCTCAGGTACAGTTAATACAGTTAATTTGGCCAGGGAAGTTGAAGTACAGTATAAGTAAGTTACAATTATCTATGAGATCAAGCGGTACAGGACACCATTTGTTAACCGCAGCAGAAACTCGAAAGCAGAACGTTTATGAAAAGAATCCACAGGTGTATATGAAAGCTCCCTCAGGTACGTCACTGCTTCACGCGTCAGCAAGAAGCTACAGCTGAAGAATCACTGCAACAGGCGTAACACTTGCATGCTCTCTCCTAGTTCATCTCTGTAGGTGTACAGAGGGTTTTTTCCCTAGCCCCTAGGGATCGAGGGGAGTTACTGGTTATGCTTTCCAGCGAGCAAAGGAAGACTAATACAACCTT